>NW_027009234.1:0-50214 GCF_036934945.1 Oncorhynchus masou masou | reverse complement strand
AAGGTGAGGCTGAGAGAGGAAGGTGAGACAGAGAGGAAGGTGAGACTGAGAGGAAGGTGAGACAGAGAGGAAGGTGAGACTGAGAGGAAGGTGAGACTGAGAGGAAGGTGAGACTGAGAGGAAGGTGAGGCTGGGAGGAAGGTGAGACTGAGACTGAGAGGAAGGTGAGACTGAGAGGAAGGTGAGACTGAAGGAAAGGTGAGGCTGGGAGGAAGGTGAGACTGAGAGGGAAAGGTGAGGACTGAAGGAAGGTGAGACTGAGAGGAAGGTGAGACTGAGAGGAAAGATGAGACTGAGAGGTGAGACTGAGAGGAAGGTGAGACTGAAGGAAGGTGAGACTGAGAGGAAGGTGAGACAGAGAGGAAGGTGAGACTGAAGGAAGGTGAGACTGAGAGGAAGGTGAGACAGAGAGGAAGGTGAGACTGAGAGGAAGGTGAGACTGAGTGAGGGGAAGGTGAGACAGAGAGGGAAGGTGAGACTGAGAGGAAGGTGAGACTGAGAGGAAGGTGAGACTGAGAGAGGAAGGTGAGACTGAGAGGAAGGTGAAGACTGAGAGGAAGGTGAGACTGAGAGGAAAGGTGAGACAGAGGAAGGTGAGACTGAGAGGAAGGTGAGACTGAGAGGAAGGTGAGACAGAGGAAGGTGAGGCTGTGAGGAAGGTGAGACAGAGAGGAAGGTGAGACAGAGAGAAGGTGAGGCTGAGAGGAAGGTGAGACTGAGAGGAAGGTGAAAGACTGAGAGAAAGGTGAGACAGAGGAAGGTGAGACTGGGAGGAAGGTGAGACTGAGAGAGAAGGTGGACTGAGAAAGGTGAGACTGAGAGGAAGGTGAGACTGAGAGGAAGGTGAGACTGAGAGGAAGGTGAGACTGAGAGGAAGGTGAGACTGAGAGAGGAAGGTGGGACTGAGAAGGAAGGTGAGACTGAGAGGAAAGGTGAGGCTGAAGGAAGGTGGGACAGAGAGAGGAAGGAGTGAGACTGGAGAGGAAGGTGAGACAGAGGAAGGTGAGACTGAGAGGAAGGTGAGACTGAGAGAGGAAAGGTGAGACTGAAGGAAGGTGAGACTGGGAAGGGAAGGTGAGACTGAGAGGAAGGTGAGACTGAGAGGAAGGTGAGACTGAGAGGAAGGTGAGACTGAGAGAGGTGAGACTGAGAGGAAGGTGAGACTGAGAGAGGAAGGTGAGACTGAGAGAGGAAGGTGAGACTGAGAGGAAGGTGAGACTGAGAGGAAGGTGAGACTGAGAGGAAGGTGATACTGAGAGAGAGGTGAGACTGAGAGGAAAGGTGAGACTGAGAGGAAGGTGATACTGAGAGGAAGGTGAGACTGAGAGAGGAAGGTGAGACTGAGGAGGGAAGGTGAGGCAGAGAGGAAGGTGAGGCTGAGAGGGAAGGTGAGACAGAAGGGAAAGGTGAGACAGAGGAAGGTGAGACTGAGAGAGGAAGGTGAGACAGAGAGAAAGGTGATGCTGAGAGGAAGGTGAGACTGAGAGGAAGGTGAGACAGGGAAGGTGAGACTGAGAGGAAGGTGAGACTGAGAGAGGAAGGTGAGACATAGGAAGGTGAGACTGAGAGGAAGGTGAGACTGAGAGAGGAAGGTGAGACTGAGAGGAAGGTGAGACTGAGAGGAAGGTGAGACTGAGAGGAAGGTGAGACAGGGAGAGGAAGGTGAGACAGAGGAAGGTGAGGCTAAGAGGAAGGTGAGACTGAGAGGGAAGGTTGAGACTGAAGGAAGGTGAGACTGAAGAGGAAGGTGAGACTGAGAGGGAAGGTTATGAGACAGAGGGAAGGTGAGGCTGAGAGGAAAGGTGAGACTGAGAGGAAGGTGAGACTTAGAGGAAGGTGAGACTGAGAGGAAGGTGAAGGGAAGGTGAGACTGAGAGGAAGGTGAGACTGAGAGAAGGTGAGACTGAGAGGAAGGTGAGACTGAGAGAGGAAAGGTGAGACTGAGAGGAAGGTGAGACTGAGAGGAAGGTGAGACTGAGAGGAAGGTGAGACTGAGAGGAAGGTGATACTGAGAGGAAGGTGAGACAGAGGAGGAAGGTGAGACTGAGGAAAAGAAGGTGAGACTAGAGGAAGGTGAGGCTGAGAGGAAGGTGAGACAGAGGAAGGTGAGACTGAGAGGAAGGTGGAGACAGAGGAAGGTGAGACTGAGAGGAAGGTGAGACTGGGAGAGGAAGGTGAGGGAAGGTGAGACTGAGAGGAAGGTGAGACTGAGAGGAAGGTGAGACTGAGAGGAAGGTGAGACTGAGAGAGGAAGGTGAGACTGAGAGAGGAAGGTGAGACTGAGAGGAAGGTGAGGACTGAGAGAGGTGAACAGAGGAAGGTGAGGCTGAGAGGAAGGTGAGACAGAGAGGAAGGTGAGACAGAGGAAGGTGAGGCTGTGAGGGAAGGTGAGACAGAGAGGAAGGTGAGACAGAGAGAAAGGTGAGACTGAGAGAGGAAGGTGAGACTGAGAGGAAGGTGAGACTGAGAGAGGAAGGTGAGACAGAGAGGAAGGTGAGGCTGAGAGAGGAAGGTGAGACAGAGAGGAAGGTGAGACTGAGAGAAAGGTGAGACTGAGAGGAAGGTGAGACTGAGAGAGGAAGGTGAGACAGAGGAAGGTGAGACTGAGAGGAAGGTGAGACTGAGAGGAAGGTGAGACTGAGAGAGAAGGTGGGACTGAGAGGGAAGGTGAGACAGAGGAAGGTGAGGCTGAGAGGAAGGTGAGACAGAGAGGAAGGTGAGACTGAGAGGAAGGTGAGACTGAGAGGAAGGTGAGACTGAGAGGAAGGTGAGACTGAGAGAGGAAGGTGAGACTGAGAGGAAGGTGAGACTGAGAGAAGGTGAGACTGAGAGGAAGGTGAGACTGAGAGGAAGGTGAGACTGAGAGAAGGTGAGACTGAGAGGGAAGGTGAGACTGAGACTGAGAGAGGAAGGTGAGACTGAGAGGAAGGTGAGACTGAGAGGAAGGTGAGACTGAGAGGAAGGTGAGACTGAGAGGAAGGTGAGACTGAGAGGAAGGTGAGACTGAGAGAGGAAGGTGAGACTGAGAGGAAGGGTGAGACTGAGAGGAAGGTGAGACTGAGAGAGGAAGGTGAGGACTGAGAGAGGAAGGTGAGACTGAGAGGAAGGTGAGGCTGAGAGGAAGGTGAGACTGAGAGGAAGGTGAGACTGAGAGGAAGGTGAGACTGAGAGGAAGGTGAGACAGAGGAAGGTGATGCTGACAGGGAAGGTGAGACTGAGAGGGAAGTGAGACAGAGGAAGGTGAGACTGAGAGGAAGGTGAGACTGAGAGGAAGGTGAGACTGAGAGGAAGGTGAGACTGAGAGGAAGGTGAGACTGAGAGGAAGGTGAGACTGAGAGAGGAAGGTGAGACAGAGGAAGGTGAGGCTGAGAGGAAGGTGAGACAGAGAGGAAGGTGAGACTGAGAGGAAGGTGAGACTAGAGGAAGGTGAGACTGAGAGGAAGGTGAGACAGAGGAAGGTGAGACTGAGAGGAAGGTGAGACTGAGAGGAAGGTGAGACTTAGAGGAAGGTGAGACTGAGAGGAAGGTGAGACTGAGAGGAAGGTGAGACTGAGAGGAAGGTGAGACAGAGAGAGGAAGGTGAGACTGAGAGGAAGGTGAGGCTGAGAGAGGAAGGTGAGACTGAGAGGAAGGTGAGACTGAGAGAAGGTGAGACTGAGAGGAAGGTGAGACTGAGAGGAAGGTGAGACTGAGAGGAAGGTGAGACTGAGAGGGAAGGTGAGACTGAGAGAGGGAAGGTGAGACAGAGGAAGGTGAGGCTGAGAAGAAGGTGAGACAGAGAGGAAGGTGAGACTGAGACTGAGACAGAGGAAGGTGAGGCTGAGAGGAAGGTGAGACTGGGAGAGGAAGGTGAGACTGAGAGGAAGGTGAGACTGGAGGAAGGTGAGACTGAGAGAGGAAGGTGAGACTGAGAGGAAGGTGAGACTGAGAGGAAGGTGAGACTGAGAGAAGGTGAGACAGAGAGGAAGGTGAGACAGAGGAAGGTGAGACTGAGAGGAAGGTGAGACTGAGAGGAAGGTGAGACTGGGAGGAAGGTGAGACTGAGAGGAAGGTGAGACTGAGAGAGGAAGGTGAGACTGAGAAGGAAGGTGAGACTGAGAGGAAGGTGAGACTGAGAGGAAGGTGAGACTGAGAGGAAGGTGAGACTGAGAGAGGAAGGTGAGACTGAGAGGAAGGTGAGACTGAGAGGGAAGGTGAGACTGAGAGGGAAGGTGAGACTGAGAGGAAGGTGAGACTGAGAGAGGAAGGTGAGACTGAGAGGAAGGTGTGAGACTGAGAGGAAGGTGAGACTGAGAGGAAGGTGAGACTGAGAGGAAGGTGAGACTGAGAGGGAAGGTGAGACTGAGAGGAAGGTGAGACAGAGGAAGGTGAGACTGAGAGGAAGGTGAGACTGAGAGGAAGGTGAGACAGAGGAAGGTGTGGCTGAGAGGGAAGGTGAGACTGAGAGTAAGGTGAGACTGAGAGGAAGGTGAGACTGAGAGGAAGTTAAGACTGAGAGGAAGGTGAGACTGAGAGGAAGTTAAGAATGAGAGGAAGGTGAGACTGAGAGGAAGGTGAGACTGAGAGAGGAAGGTGAGACAGAGGAAGGTGAGGCTGAGAGGAAGGTGAGACTGAGAGAGGAAGGTGAGACTGAGAGAGGGAAGGTGAGACTGAGAGGAAGGTGAGACTGAGAGGAAGGTGAGACTGAGAGAGAGAAGGTGAGACTGAGAGGAAGGTGAGACTGAGAGGAAGGTGAGACTGAGAGAGAAGGTGAGACTGAGAGAGGAAGGTGAGACTGAGAGGAAGGTGAGGCTGAGAGAGAAGGTGAGACTGAGAGGAAGGTGAGACTGAGAGGAAGGTGAGACTGAGAGGAAGGTGAGACTGAGAGGAAGGTGAGACTGAGAGGAAGGTGAGACTGAGAGGAAGGTGAGACTGAGAGGAAGGTGAGACTGAGAGAGGAAGGTGAGACTGAGAGGGAAGGTGAGACTGAGAGGAAGGTGAGACTGAGAGGAAGGTGAGGCTGAGAGGAAGGTGAGACTGAGAGAGAAGGTGAGACTGAGAGGAAGGTGAGACTGAGAGGAAGGTGAGACTGAGGAAGGTGAGACTGAGAGGAAGGTGAGACTGAGAGGAAGGTGAGACTGAGAGGAAGGTGAGACTGAGAGGAAGGTGAGGCTGAGAGGAAGGTGAGGCTGGGAGAGGAAGGTGAGACTGAGAGAGGAAGGTGAGACTGAGAGGAAGGTGAGACTGAGAGGAAGGTGAGACTGAGAGGAAGGTGAGACTGAGAGGAAGGTGAGACTGAGAGAGGAAGGTGAGACTGAGAGGAAGGTGGGACTGAGAGGAAGGTGAGACTGAGAGGAAGGTGAGACTGAGAGAGGAAGGTGAGACAGAGGAAGGAAGGCTGAGGAGGAAGGTGAGACTGAGAGAGGTGAGACTGAGAGGAAGGTGAGACTGAGAGGAAGGTGAGACTGAGAGAGGAAGGTGAGACTGAGAGGAAGGTGAGACTGAGAGGAAGGTGAGACAGAGGAAGGAGGCTGAGAGGAAGGTGAAGGTGAGACTGAGAGGAAGGTGAAACTGAGAGGAAGGTGAGACTGAGAGGAAGGTGAGACTGAGACAGGAAGGTGAGACAGAGGAAGGTGAGACTGAGAGGAAGGTGAGACTGAGAGGAAGGTGAGACTGAGAGGAAGGTGAGGCTGAGAGAGGAAGGTGAGACAGAGGAAGGTGAGGCTGAGAGGAAGGTGAGACTGAGAGGAAGGTGAGACAGAGAGGAAGGTGAGACTGAGAGGGAAGTTAAGACTGAGGAAGGTGAGACTGAGAGAGGAAGGTGAGACAAGGAAGGTGAGGCTGAGAGGAAGTTGAGACTGAGAGGAAGGTGAGACTGAGAGGAAGGTGAGACTGAGAGGAAGGTGAACTGAGAGGAAGGTGAGACTGAGAGGAAGGAAGGTGAGACTGAGACTGAGAGGAAGGTGAGACTGAGAGGAAGTTAAGACTGAGAGGAAGGTGAGACTGAGAGGAAAGGTGAGACAGAGGAAGGTGAGACTGAGAGGAAGGTGAGACTGAGAGGGAAGGTGAGACTGAGAAGAAGGTGAGACTGAGAGAGAGGAAGGTGAGACTGAGAGGAAGGTGAGACTGAGAGGAAGGTGAGACTGAGAGGAAGGTGAAGGAAGGTGAGACTGAGAGGAAGGTGAGACTGAGGAAGGTGAGACTGAGAGGAAGGTGAGACTGAGAGGAAGGTGAGACTGAGAGGAAGGTGAGACTGAGAGAGGAAGGTGAGACAGAGAAGGTGAGGCTGAGAGGAAGGTGAGACTGATGCTGAGAGGAAGGTGAGACTGAGAGGAAGGTGAGACTGATAGGAAGGTGAGACTGAGAGGAAGGTGAGACTGAGAGGGAAGGTGAGACTGAGAGGAAGGTGAGACTGAGAGGAAGGTGAGACTGAGAGAGGAAGGTGAGACTGAGAGAGGAAGGTGAGACAGAGGAAGGTGAGGCTGAGAGGAAGGTGAGACAGAGAGGAAGGTGAGACTGAGAGGAAGGTGAGACTAAGAGGAAGGTGAGACTGAGAGAGGAAGGTGAGACAGAGGAAGGTGAGGCTGAGCTGAGAGAAGGTGAGACTGAGAGGAAGGTGAGACTTAGAGGAAGGTGAGACTGAGAGGAAGGTGAGACTGAGAGGAAGGTGAGACTGAGAGGGAAGGTGAGACTGAGAGGGAAGGTGAGACTGAGAGGGAAGGTGAGACTGAGAGAGGAAGGTGAGACTGAGAGGAAGGTGAGACTGAGAGGGAAGGTGAGACTGAGAGGAAGGTGAGACTGAGAGGAAGGTGATACTGAGAGGAAGGTGAGACTGAGAGAGGAAGGTGAGACTGAGAGGAAGGTGAGACAGAGGAAGGTGAGGCTGAGAAGAAGGTGAGACAGAGGAAGGTGAGACTGAGAGGAAGGTGAGACAGAGGAAGGTGAGGCTGAGAGGAAGGTGAGACTGGGAGGAAGGTGAGACTGAGAGGAAGGTGAGACTGAGAGGAAGGTGAGACTGAGAGAGGGAAGGTGAGACTGAGAGGAAGGTGAGACTGAGAGGAAGGTGAGACTGAGAGGGAAGGTGAGACAGAGAGGAAGGTGAGACAGAGGAAGGTGAGGCTGAGAGGAAGGTGAGACTGGAGGAAGGTGAGACTGGGAGGAAGGTGAGACTGAGAGGAAGGTGAGACTGAGAGGAAGGTGAGACTGAGAGGAAGGTGAGACTGAGAGGAAGGTGAGACTGAGAGAGGAAGGTGAGACTGAGAGGAAGGTGAGACTGAGAGGGAAGGTGAGACTGAGAGGAAGGTGAGACTGAGAGGGAAGGTGAGACTGAGAGGAAGGTGAGACTGAGAGGAAGGTGAGACTGAGAGAGGAAGGTGAGACTGAGAGGAAGGTGAGACTGAGAGGGAAGGTGAGACTGAGAGGAAGGTGAGACTGAGAGGAAGGTGAGACTGAGAGAGGAAGGTGTGACTGAGAGGAAGGTGAGGCTGAGAGAGGAAGGTGAGACTGAGAGGAAGGTGAGGCTGAGAGAGGAAGGTGAGACAGAGGAAGGTGTGGCTGAGAGGAAGGTGAGACTGAGAGGGAAGGTGAGACTGAGAGAGGAAGGTGAGACTGAGAGGAAGTTAAGACTGAGAGGAAGGTGAGACTGAGAGGAAGTTAAGAATGAGAGGAAGGTGAGACTGAGAGGAAGGTGAGACTGAGAGAGGAAGGTGAGACAGAGGAAGGTGAGGCTGAGAGGAAGGTGAGACTGAGAGGAAGGTGAGACTGAGAGGAAGGTGAGACTGAGAGGAAGGTGAGACTGAGAGGAAGGTGAGACTGAGAGAGGAAGGTGAGACTGAGGAAGGTGAGACTGAGAGGAAGGTGAGACTGAGAGGAAGGTGAGACTGAGAGAGGAAGGTGAGACTGAGAGAGGAAGGTGAGACAGAGGAAGGTGAGGCTGAGAGGAAGGTGAGACAGAGAGGAAGGTGAGACTGAGAGGAAGGTGAGACTGAGAGAGGAAGGTGAGACAGAGAGGAAGGTGAGGCTGGGAGGAAGGTGAGACTGAGAGGAAGGTGAGACTGAGAGGAAGGTGAGACTGAGAGAGAAGGTGAGACTGAGAGGAAGGTGAGACTGAGAGGAAGGTGAGACTGAGAGGGAAGGTGAGACTGAGAGGAAGGTGAGACTGAGAGGAAGGTGAGACTGAGAGGGAAGGTGAGACTGAGAGACTGAGAGGAAGGTGAGACTGAGAGGAAGGTGAGACTGAGAGGAAGGTGAGGCTGAGAGGAAGGTGAGACTGAGAGGAAGGTGAGGCTGAGAGGAAGGTGAGGCTGAGAGGAAAGGTGAGACTGAGAGGAAGGTGAGACTGAGAGGAAGGTGAGGAAGGTGAGACTGAGAGGAAGGTGAGACTGAGAGGAAGGTGAGACTGAGAGAGGAAGGTGAGACAGAGGAAGGTGAGGCTGAGAGGAAGGTGGGACTGAGAGAGGAAGGTGAGACTGAGAGGAAGGTGAGACTGAGAGAGGAAGGTGAGACAGAGGAAGGTGAGGCTGAGAGGAAGGTGAGACTGAGAGGAAGGTGAGACTGAGAGGAAGGTGAGACTGAGAGGAAGGTGAGACTGAGAGAGGAAGGTGAGACTGAGAGGAAGGTGAGACTGAGAGGAAGGTGAGGCTGAGAGGAAGGTGAGGCTGAGAGGAAGGTGAGACTGAGAGGAAGGTGAAACTGAGAGGAAGGTGAGACTGAGAGAGGAAGGTGAGACTGAGACAGGAAGGTGAGACTGAGAGGAAGGTGAGACTGAGAGGAAGGTGAGGCTGAGAGGAAGGTGAGACTGAGAGGAAGGTGAGGCTGAGAGAGGAAGGTGAGACAGAGGAAGGTGAGGCTGAGAGGAAGGTGAGACTGAGAGAGGAAGGTGAGACTGAGAGAGGAAGGTGAGACTGAGAGGAAGTTAAGACTGAGAGGAAGGTGAGACTGAGAGAGGAAGGTGAGACAAAGGAAGGTGAGGCTGAGAGGAAGTTGAGACTGAGAGAGGAAGGTGAGACTGAGAGGAAGGTGAGACTGAGAGAGGAAGGTGAGACAGAGGAAGGTGAGGCTGAGAGGAAGGTGAGACTGAGAGAGGAAGGTGAGACTGAGAGAGGAAGGTGAGACTGAGAGGAAGTTAAGACTGAGAGGAAGGTGAGACTGAGAGAGGAAGGTGAGACAGAGGAAGGTGAGGCTGAGAGGAAGGTGAGACTGAGAGAGGAAGGTGAGACTGAGAAGAAGTTAAGACTGAGAGGAAGGTGAGACTGAGAGGAAGTTAAGAATGAGAGAGGAAGGTGAGACTGAGAGGAAGGTGAGACTCAGAGAGGAAGGTGAGACTGAGAGGAAGGTGAGACTGAGAGAGAAAGGTGAGACTGAGAGGAAGGTGAGACTGAGAGGAAGGTGAGACTGAGAGAGGAAGGTGAGACTGAGAGGAAGGTGAGACAGAGGAAGGTGAGGCTGAGAGGAAGGTGAGACAGAGGAAGGTGAGACTGAGAGGAAGGTGAGACTGAGAGAGGAAGGTGAGACAGAGGAAGGTGAGGCTGAGAAGAAGGTGAGACTGAGAGAGAAGGTGAGACTGAGAGGAAGGTGAGACTGAGAGGAAGGTGAGACTGAGAGAGGAAGGTGAGACTGAGAGGAAGGTGAGACTGAGAGGAAGGTGAGGCTGAGAGGAAGGTGAGGCTGAAGGAAGGTGAGGCTGAGAGGAAGGTGAGACTGAGAGGAAGGTGAGACTGAGAGACTGAGAGAGGAAGGTGAGACTGAGAGGAAGGAGAGACTGAGAGGAAGGTGAGGCTGAGAGGAAGGTGAGACTGAGAGGAAGGTGAGGCTGAGAGAGGAAGGTGAGACTGAGAGGAAGGTGAGGCTGAGAGGAAGGTGAGGCTGAGAGGGAAGGTGAGACTGAGAGGAAGGTGAGACTGAGAGGAAGGTGAGACTGAGAGGAAGGTGAGACTGAGAGGAAGGTGAGACTGAGAGAGGGAAGGTGAGACAGAGGAAGGTGAGGCAGAGAGGAAGGTGAGACTGAGAGGAAGGTGAGACTGAGAGGAAGGTGAGACTGAGAGGGAAGGTGAGACTGAGAGGAAGGTGAGACTGAGAGGAAGGTGAGACTGAGAGGAGGAAGGTGAGACTGAGAGGAAGGTGAGACTGAGAGGAAGGTGAGACTGAGAGGAAGGTGAGACTGAGAGGAAGGTGAGACTGAGAGGAAGGTGAGACTGAGAGGAAGGTGAGACTGAGAGGAAGGTGAGACTGAGAGGGAAGGTGAGACTGAGAGAGGAAGGTGAGACTGAGAGGAAGGTGAGACTGAGAGGAAGGTGAGACTGAGAGGAAGGTGAGACTGAGAGGAAGGTGAGACTGAGAGGAAGGTGAGACTGAGAGGAAGGTGAGACTGAGAGAGGAAGGTGAGACAGAGAGGAAGGTGAGACTGAGAGGAAGGGAGACTGAGAGGATGGTGAGACTGAGAGAGGGAAGGTGAGACAGAGGAAGGTGAGGCTGAGAGGAAGGTGAGACTGAGAGGGAAGGTGAGACTGAGAGGAAGGTGAGACTGAGAGGAAGGTGAGACTGAGAGAGGAAGGTGAGACTGAGAGGAAGGTGAGACTGAGAGAGAAGGTGAGACTGAGAGGAAGGTGAGACTGAGAGGAAGGTGAGACTGAGAGAGGAAGGTGAGACTGAGAGGAAGGTGAGACTGAGAGGGAAGGTGAGACTGAGAGGAAGGTGAGACTGAGAGGGGAAGGTGAGACTGAGAGGAAGGTGAGACTGAGAGGAAGGTGAGACTGAGAGGAAGGTGAGACTGAGAGGAAGGTGAGACTGAGAGGAAGGTGAGGCTGAGAGGAAGGTGAGACTGAGAGAGGAAGGTGAGACTGAGAGGAAGTTAAGACTGAGAGGAAGGTGAGACTGAGAGAGGAAGGTGAGACTGAGAGGAAGGTGAGACTGAGAGAGGAAGGTGAGACTGAGAGGAAGGTGAGACTGAGAGAGGAAGGTGAGACTGAGAGAGGAAGGTGAGACTGAGAGGAAGGTGAGACTGAGAGGAAGGTGAGACTGAGAGGAAGGTGAGACTGAGAGGAAGGTGAGACTGAGAGAGGAAGGTGAGGCTGAGAGGAAGGTGAGACTGAGAGAGGAAGGTGAGACTGAGAGGAAGGTGAGACTGAGAGGAAGGTGAGACAGAGGAAGGTGAGGCTGAGAGGAAGGTGAGACAGAGAGGAAGGTGAGACTGAGAGGAAGGTGAGACTGAGAGAGGAAGGTGAGACAGAGGAGGCTGAGAGGAAGGTGAGACTGAGAGAGGAAGGTGAGACTGAGAGGAAGGTGAGACTGAGAGGAAGGTGAGACTGAGAGAGGAAGGTGAGACTGAGAGGAAGGTGAGACTGAGAGGAAGGTGAGACTGAGAGGAAGGTGAGACTGAGAGGAAGGTGAGACTGAGAGGAAGGTGAGACTGAGAGAGAGAGGAAGGTGAGACTGAGAGGAAGGAGAGACTGAGAAGGTGAGGCTGAGAGGAAGGTGAGACTGAGAGGAAGGTGAGGCTGAGAGGAAGGTGAGACTGAGAGGAAGGTGAGACTGAGAGGAAGGTGAGGCTGAGAGAGGAAGGTGAGACTGAGAGGAAGGTGAGACTGAGGAAGGTGAGACTGAGAGGAAGGTGAGACTGAGAGGAAGGTGAGACTGAGAGAGGAAGGTGAGACAGAGGAAGGTGAGGCAGAGAGGAAGGTGAGACTGAGAGAGGAAGGTGAGACTGAGAGGAAGGTGAGACTGAGAGAGGAAGGTGAGACAGAGGAAGGTGAGGCTGAGAGGAAGGTGAGACTGAGAGAGGAAGGTGAGACTGAGAGGAAGGTGAGACTGAGAGGAAGGTGAGACTGAGAGAGGAAGGTGAGACTGAGAGGAAGGTGAGGCTGAGAGGAAGGTGAGACTGAGAGGAAGGTGAGACTGAGAGGAAGGTGAGACTGAGAGAGGAAGGTGAGACTGAGAGAGGAAGGTGAGACTGAGAGGAAGGTGAGACTGAGAGGAAGGTGAGGCTGAGAGGAAGGTGAGACTGAGAGGAAGGTGAGGCTGAGAGAGGAGGTGAGACAGTGGAAGGTGAGGCTGAGAGGAAGGTGAGACTGAGAGAGGAAGGTGAGACAGAGAGGAAGGTGAGACTGAGAGGAAGTTAAGACTG
Organism: Oncorhynchus masou masou; assembly: GCF_036934945.1. Lineage (NCBI taxonomy): Eukaryota > Metazoa > Chordata > Actinopteri > Salmoniformes > Salmonidae > Oncorhynchus > Oncorhynchus masou. The sequence goes on along the minus strand of NW_027009234.1, from coordinate 38,114 downwards.
AGAGGATGGTGAGACTGAGAGGAAGGTGAGACAGAGGAAGGTGAGGCTGAGAGGAAGGTGAGACTGAGAGAGGAAGGTGAGACTGAGAGGAAGGTGAGACTGAGAGGAAGGTGAGACTGAGAGGAAGGTGAGACTGAGAGGAAGGTGAGACTGAGAGGAAGGTGAGACTGGAGAGAGAAGGTGAGACTGAGAGGAAGGTGAGACTGAGAGGGAAGGTGAGACTGAGAGGAAGGTGAGACTGAGAGGAAGGTGAGACTGAGAGAGGAAGGTGAGACTGAGAGGGGAAGGTGAGACTGAGAGGAAGGTGAGACTGAGAGGAAGGTGAGGCTGAGAGGAAGGTGAGACTGAGAGGAAGGTGAGACAGAGGAAGGTGAGGCTGAGAGGAAGGTGAGACTGAGAGAGGAAGGTGAGACTGAGAGGAAGTTAAGACTGAGAGGAAGGTGAGACTGAGAGAGGAAGGTGAGGCTGAGAGGAAGGTGAGACTGAGAGAGGAAGGTGAGACTGAGAGGAAGGTGAGACTGAGAGAGGAAGGTGAGACTGAGAGAGGAAGGTGAGACTGAGAGGAAGGTGAGACTGAGAGGAAGGTGAGACTGAGAGAGGAAGGTGAGACTGAGAGGAAGGTGAGACTGAGAGGAAGGTGAGGCTGAGAGGAAGGTGAGACTGAGAGGAAGGTGAGACTGAGAGGAAGGTGAGACTGAGAGACTGAGAGAGGAAGGTGAGACTGAGAGGAAGGTGAGACTGAGAGGAAGGTGAGACTGAGAGAGGAAGGTGAGACTGAGAGGAAGGTGAGACTGAGAGGAAGGTGAGACTGAGAGGAAGGTGAGACTGAGAGGAAGGTGAGACTGAGAGGAAGGTGAGACTGAGAGAGGAAGGTGAGACTGAGAGGAAGGTGAGACTGAGAGGAAGGTGAGGCTGAGAGGAAGGTGAGGCTGAGAGGAAGGTGAGACTGAGAGGAAGGTGAGACTGAGAGGAAGGTGAGACTGAGAGAGGAAGGTGAGACTGAGACAGGAAGGTGAGACTGAGAGGAAGGTGAGACTGAGAGGAAGGTGAGGCTGAGAGGAAGGTGAGACTGAGAGGAAGGTGAGGCTGAGAGAGGAAGGTGAGACAGAGGAAGGTGAGGCTGAGAGGAAGGTGAGACTGAGAGAGGAAGGTGAGACTGAGAGAGGAAGGTGAGACTGAGAGGAAGTTAAGACTGAGAGGAAGGTGAGACTGAGAGAGGAAGGTGAGACAAAGGAAGGTGAGGCTGAGAGGAAGTTGAGACGGAGAGAGGAAGGTGAGACTGAGAGGAAGGTGAGACTGAGAGAGGAAGGTGAGACAGAGGAAGGTGAGGCTGAGAGGAAGGTGAGACTGAGAGAGGAAGGTGAGACTGAGAGAGGAAGGTGAGACTGAGAGGAAGTTAAGACTGAGAGGAAGGTGAGACTGAGAGAGGAAGGTGAGACAGAGGAAGGTGAGGCTGAGAGGAAGGTGAGACTGAGAGAGGAAGGTGAGACTGAGAAGAAGTTAAGACTGAGAGGAAGGTGAGACTGAGAGGAAGTTAAGAATGAGAGAGGAAGGTGAGACTGAGAGGAAGGTGAGACTGAGAGAGGAAGGTGAGACTGAGAGGAAGGTGAGACTGAGAGAGAAGGTGAGACTGAGAGGAAGGTGAGACTGAGAGGAAGGTGAGACTGAGAGAGGAAGGTGAGACTGAGAGGGTGAAGGGAAGGTGAGACTGAGAGGAAGGTGAGAGAGCTGAGAGGAAGGTGAGACTGAAGGTGAGACAGAGGAAGGTGAGGCTGAGAGGAAGGTGAGACTGAGAGAGGAAGGTGAGACTGAGAGGAAGGTGAGACTGAGAGGAAGGTGAGACTGAGAGAGGAAGGTGAGACTGAGAGGAAGGTGAGACTGAGAGGAAGGTGAGGCTGAGAGGAAGGTGAGACTGAGAGGAAGGTGAGACTGAGAGGAAGAGACTGAGAGACTGAGAGGGAAGGAGAGACTGAGAGGAAGGTGAGACTGAGAGGAAGGTGAGGCTGAGAGGGAAGGTGAGACTGAGAGGAAGGTGAGACTGAGAGGAAGGTGAGGCTGAGAGGGAAGGTGAGACTGAGAGGAAGGTGAGGCTGAGAGGAAGGTGAGACTGAGAGGAAGGTGAGACTGAGAGGAAGGTGAGACTGAGAGAGGAAGGTGAGACTGAGAGGAAGGTGAGACTGGCAGAGAGGAAGGTGAGACTGAGAGAGGAAGGTGAGACTGAGAGGAAGGTGAGACTGAGAGGAAGGTGAGACAGAGGAAGGTGAGGCTGAGAGGAAGGTGAGACTGAGAGAGGAAGGTGAGACTGAGAGGAAGGTGAGACTGAGAGGAAGGTGAGACTGAGAGAGGAAGGTGAGACTGAGAGGAAGGTGAGGCTGAGAGGAAGGTGAGACTGAGAGGAAGGTGAGACTGAGAGGAAGGTGAGACTGAGAGAGGAAGGTGAGACTGAGAGAGGAAGGTGAGACTGAGAGGAAGGTGAGACTGAGAGGAAGGTGAGGCTGAGAGGAAGGTGAGACTGAGAGGAAGGTGAGGCTGAGAGAGGACGGTGAGACAGTGGAAGGTGAGGCTGAGAGGAAGGTGAGACTGAGAGAGGAAGGTGAGACAGAGATGAAGGTGAGACTGAGAGGAAGTTAAGACTGAGAGGATGGTGAGACTGAGAGAGGAAGGTGAGACAGAGGAAGGTGAGGCTGAGAGGAAGGTGAGACTGAGAGAGGAAGGTGAGACTGAGAGGAAGGTGAGACTGAGAGGAAGGTGAGACTGAGAGAGAAGGTGAGACTGAGAGGAAGGTGAGACTGAGAGGAAGGTGAGACTGAGAGAGGAAGGTGAGGCTGAGAGGAAGGTGAGACTGAGAGAGGAAGGTGAGACTGAGAGGAAGGTGAGACTGAGAGGAAGGTGAGACTGAGAGAGAAAGGTGAGACTGAGAGGGGAAGGTGAGACTGAGAGGAAGGTGAGACTGAGAGGAAGGTGAGGCTGAGAGGAAGGTGAGACTGAGAGGAAGGTGAGACAGAGGAAGGTGAGGCTGAGAGGAAGGTGAGACTGAGAGAGGAAGGTGAGACTGAGAGGAAGTTAAGACTGAGAGGAAGGTGAGACTGAGAGAGGAAGGTGAGGCTGAGAGGAAGGTGAGACTGAGAGAGGAAGGTGAGACTGAGAGGAAGGTGAGACTGAGAGAGGAAGGTGAGACTGAGAGAGGAAGGTGAGACTGAGAGGAAGGTGAGACTGAGAGGAAGGTGAGACTGAGAGAGGAAGGTGAGACTGAGAGGAAGGTGAGACTGAGAGGAAGGTGAGGCTGAGAGGAAGGTGAGACTGAGAGGAAGGTGAGACTGAGAGGAAGGTGAGACTGAGAGACTGAGAGAGGAAGGTGAGACTGAGAGGAAGGTGAGACTGAGAGGAAGGTGAGACTGAGAGAGGAAGGTGAGACTGAGAGGAAGGTGAGACTGAGAGGAAGGTGAGACTGAGAGGAAGGTGAGACTGAGAGGAAGGTGAGACTGAGAGAGGAAGGTGAGACTGAGAGAGGAAGGTGAGACTGAGAGGAAGGTGAGACTGAGAGGAAGGTGAGACTGAGAGGAAGGAGAGACTGAGAGGAAGGTGAGGCTGAGAGGAAGGTGAGGCTGAGAGAGGAAGGTGAGACAGAGGAAGGTGAGGCAGAGAGGAAGGTGAGACTGAGAGAGGAAGGTGAGACAGAGGAAGGTGAGGCAGAGAGGAAGGTGAGACTGAGAGAGGAAGGTGAGACTGAGAGGAAGGTGAGACTGAGAGGAAGGTGAGACTGAGAGGAAGGTGAGACTGAGAGGAAGGTGAGACTGAGAGAGGAAGGTGAGACAGAGGAAGGTGAGGCAGAGAGGAAGGTGAGACTGAGAGAGGAAGGTGAGACTGAGAGGAAGGTGAGACTGAGAGAGGAAGGTGAGACAGAGGAAGGTGAGGCTGAGAGGAAGGTGAGACTGAGAGAGGAAGGTGAGACTGAGAGGAAGGTGAGACTGAGAGGAAGGTGAGACTGAGAGAGGAAGGTGAGACTGAGAGGGAAGGTGAGACTGAGAGGAAGGTGAGGCTGAGAGGAAGGTGAGACTGAGAGGAAGGTGAGACTGAGAGGAAGGTGAGACTGAGAGGAAGGTGAGACTGAGAGAGGAAGGTGAGACTGAGAGAGGAAGGTGAGACTGAGAGGAAGGTGAGACTGAGAGGAAGGTGAGGCTGAGAGGAAGGTGAGACTGAGAGGAAGGTGAGGCTGAGAGAGGACGGTGAGACTGAGAGAGGAAGGTGAGACTGAGAGGAAGTTAAGACTGAGAGGATGGTGAGACTGAGAGAGGAAGGTGAGACAGAGGAAGGTGAGGCTGAGAGGAAGGTGAGACTGAGAGAGGAAGGTGAGACTGAGAGGAAGGTGAGACTGAGAGAGAAGGTGAGACAGAGGAAGGTGAGGCTGAGAGGAAGGTGAGGCTGAGAGGAAGGTGAGGCTGAGAGAGGAAGGTGAGACTGAGAGGAAGGTGAGACTGAGAGGAAGGTGATACTGAGAGGAAGGTGAGACTGAGAGAGGAAGGTGAGACAGAGGAAGGTGAGGCAGAGAGGAAGGTGAGACTGAGAGAGGAAGGTGAGACAGAGGAAGGTGAGGCAGAGAGGAAGGTGAGACTGAGAGAGGAAGGTGAGACAGAGGAAGGTGAGACTGAGAGGAAGGTGAGACAGAGGAAGGTGAGACAGAGGAAGGTGAGACTGAGAGAGGAAGGTGAGACTGAGAGAGGAAGGTGAGACTGAGAGGAAGGTGAGGCTGAGAGGAAGGTGAGACTGAGAGGAAGGTGAGACTGAGAGGAAGGTGAGACTGAGAGGAAGGTGAGACTGAGAGAGGAAGGTGAGACTGAGAGAGGAAGGTGAGACTGAGAGGAAGGTGAGACTGAGAGGAAGGTGAGGCTGAGAGGAAGGTGAGACTGAGAGGAAGGTGAGGCTGAGAGAGGACGGTGAGACAGAGGAAGGTGAGGCTGAGAGGAAGGTGAGACTGAGAGAGGAAGGTGAGACTGAGAGAGGAAGGTGAGACTGAGAGGAAGTTAAGACTGAGAGGATGGTGAGACTGAGAGAGGAAGGTGAGACAGAGGAAGGTGAGGCTGAGAGGAAGGTGAGACTGAGAGAGGAAGGTGAGACTGAGAGGAAGGTGAGACTGAGAGACTGAGAGGAAGGAGAGACTGAGAGGAAGGTGAGGCTGAGAGGAAGGTGAGACTGAGAGGAAGGTGAGACTGAGAGGAAGGAGAGACTGAGAGGAAGGTGAGGCTGAGAGAGAAGGTGAGACTGAGAGGAAGGTGAGACTGAGAGGAAGGTGAGACTGAGAGGAAGGTGAGACTGAGAGAGGAAGGTGAGACAGAGGAAGGTGAGGCAGAGAGGAAGGTGAGACTGAGAGAGGAAGGTGAGACTGAGAGGAAGGTGAGACTGAGAGAGGAAGGTGAGACAGAGGAAGGTGAGGCTGAGAGGAAGGTGAGACTGAGAGAGGAAGGTGAGGCTGAGAGGAAGGTGAGACTGAGAGGAAGGTGAGACTGAGAGGAAGGTGAGACTGAGAGGAAGGTGAGACTGAGAGAGGAAGGTGAGACTGAGAGAGGAAGGTGAGACTGAGAGGAAGGTGAGACTGAGAGGAAGGTGAGGCTGAGAGGAAGGTGAGACTGAGAGGAAGGTGAGACTAAGAGGAAGGTGAGACTGAGAGAGGAAGGTGAGACTGAGAGGAAGGTGAGACTGAGAGGAAGGTGAGACTGAGAGAAGAAGGTGAGACTGAGAGGAAGGTGAGGCTGAGAGGAAGGTGAGACTGAGAGAGGAAGGTGAGACTGAGAGAGGAAGGTGAGACTGAGAGGAAGTTAAGACTGAGAGGATGGTGAGACTGAGAGAGGAAGGTGAGACAGAGGAAGGTGAGGCTGAGAGGAAGGTGAGACTGAGAGAGGAAGGTGAGACTGAGAGGAAGGTGAGACTGAGAGGAAGGTGAGACAGAGGAAGGTGAGGCTGAGAGGAAGGTGAGACTGAGAGAGGAAGGTGAGACTGAGAGGAAGGTGAGACTGAGAGGAAGGTGAGGCTGAGAGGAAGGTGAGACTGAGAGGAAGGTGAGACTGAGAGGAAGGTGAGGCTGAGAGGAAGGTGAGACTGAGAGACTGAGAGAGGAAGGTGAGACTGAGAGGAAGGTGAGACTGAGAGGAAGGTGAGACTGAGAGACTGAGAGAGGAAGGTGAGACTGAGAGGAAGGTGAGACTGAGAGGAAGGTGAGGCTGAGAGGAAGGTGAGACTGAGAGGAAGGTGAGACTGAGAGGAAGGTGAGACTGAGAGACTGAGAGGAAGGTGAGACTGAGAGGAAGGAGAGACTGAGAGGAAGGTGAGGCTGAGAGGAAGGTGAGACTGAGAGGAAGGTGAGACTGAGAGAGGAAGGTGAGGCTGAGAGAGGAAGGTGAGACTGAGAGGAAGGTGAGGCTGAGAGGAAGGTGAGGCTGAGAGAGGAAGGTGAGACTGAGAGGAAGGTGAGACTGAGAGGAAGGTGAGACTGAGAGGAAGGTGAGACTGAGAGGAAGGTGAGACTGAGAGAGGAAGGTGAGACAGAGGAAGGTGAGGCAGAGAGGAAGGTGAGACTGAGAGAGGAAGGTGAGACTGAGAGGAAGGTGAGACTGAGAGAGGAAGGTGAGACAGAGGAAGGTGAGGCTGAGAGGAAGGTGAGACTGAGAGGAAGGTGAGACTGAGAGAGGAAGGTGAGACTGAGAGAGGAAGGTGAGACTGAGAGGAAGGTGAGACTGAGAGAGGAAGGTGAGACTGAGAGGAAGTTAAGACTGAGAGGATGGTGAGACTGAGAGAGGAAGGTGAGACAGAGGAATGTGAGGCTGAGAGGAAGGTGAGACTGAGAGAGGAAGGTGAGACTGAGAGAGGAAGGTGAGACTGAGAGGAAGTTAAGACTGAGAGGATGGTGAGACTGAGAGAGGAAGGTGAGACAGAGGAAGGTGAGGCTGAGAGGAAGGTGAGACTGAGAGAGGAAGGTGAGACTGAGAGGAAGGTGAGACTGAGAGGGAAGGTGAGACAGAGGAAGGTGAGGCTGAGAGGAAGGTGAGACTGAGAGAGGAAGGTGAGACAGAGGAGGGTGAGGCTGAGAGGAAGGTGAGACAGAGAGGAAGGTGAGACAGAGGAGGAAGGTGAGACTGAGAGGAAGGTGAGACTGAGAGGAAGGTGAGACTGAGAGAGAAAGGTGAGACTGAGAGGGGAAGGTGAGACTGAGAGGAAGGTGAGACTGAGAGGAAGGTGAGGCTGAGAGGAAGGTGAGACTGAGAGGAAGGTGAGACAGAGGAAGGTGATGCTGAGAGGAAGGTGAGACTGAGAGAGGAAGGTGAGACTGAGAGGAAGTTAAGACTGAGAGGAAGGTGAGACTGAGAGGAGGAAGGTGAGGCTGAGAGGAAGGTGAGACTGAGAGAGGAAGGTGAGACTGAGAGGAAGGTGAGACTGAGAGAGGAAGGTGAGACAGAGTAAGGTGAGGCTGAGAGGAAGGTGAGACAGAGAGGAAGGTGAGACTGAGAGGAAGGTGAGACTGAGAGAGGAAGGTGAGACTGAGAGGAAGGTGAGACTGAGAGGAAGGTGAGGCTGAGAGGAAGGTGAGACTGAGAGGAAGGTGAGACTGAGAGGAAGGTGAGACTGAGAGAGGAAGGTGAGACTGAGAGAGGAAGGTGAGACTGAGAGGAAGGTGAGACTGAGAGAGGAAGGTGAGACTGAGAGAGGAAGGTGAGACTGAGAGGAAGGTGAGACTGAGAGGAAGGTGAGGCTGAGAGGAAGGTGAGACTGAGAGGAAGGTGAGGCTGAGAGGAAGGTGAGGCTGAGAGAGGAAGGTGAGACTGAGAGGAAGGTGATACTGAGAGGAAGGTGAGACTGAGAGGAAGGTGAGACTGAGAGGAAGGTGAGACTGAGAGGAAGGTGAGACTGAGAGGAAGGTGAGACTGAGAGAGGAAGGTGAGACTGAGAGGAAGGTGATACTGAGAGGAAGGTGAGACTGAGAGAGGAAGGTGAGACTGAGAGGAAGGTGATACAAAGAGGAAGGTGAGACTGAGAGAGGAAGGTGAGACAGAGGAAGGTGAGACTGAGAGGAAGGTGAGACTGAGAGAGGAAGGTGAGACAGAGGAAGGTGAGACTGAGAGGAAGGTGAGACTGAGAGAGGAAGGTGAGACTGAGAGGAAGGCGAGACTGAGAGAGGAAGGTGAGGCTGAGAGGAAGGTGAGACTGAGAGAGGAAGGTGAGACTGGAGAGTAAGGTGATACTGAGAGGAAGGTGAGACAGAGAGGAAGGTGAGACTGAGAGGAAGGTGATACAAAGAGGAAGGTGAGACTGAGAGAGGAAGGTGAGACTGAGAGGAAGGTGAGACTGAGAGAGGAAGGTGAGACTGAGAGGAAGGTGAGACTGAGAGGAAGGTGAGACTGAGAGAGGAAGGTGAGACTGAGAGAGGGAAGGTAAGACTGAGAGAGGAAGGTGAGACTGAGAGGAAGGTGAGACTGAGAGGAAGGTGAGACTGAGAGAGGAAGGTAAGACTGAGAGAGGAAGGTGAGACTGAGAGGAAGGTGAGACTGAGAGGAAGGTGAGACTGAGAGAGGAAGGTGAGACAGAGGAAGGTGAGACTGAGAGGAAGGTGAGACTGAGAGAGGAAGGTGAGACAGAGGAAGGTGAGACTGAGAGGAAGGTGAGACTGAGAGAGGAAGGTGAGACTGAGAGGAAGGTGATACAAAGAGGAAGGTGAGACTGAGAGAGGAAGGTGAGACAGAGGAAGGTGAGACTGAGAGGAAGGTGAGACAGAGGAAGGTGAGACTGAGAGGGGGTCTGTGTCTAAGAGGGAGTCTAGTCTACTGTACTGTGTCTAAGAGGGAGTCTAGTCTACTGTACTGTGTCTAAGAGGGAGTCTAGTCTACTGCACTGTGTCTAAGAGGGAGTCTAGTCTACTGCACTGTGTCTAAGAGGGAGTCTAGTCTACTGTACTGTGTCTAAGAGGGAGTCTAGTCTACTGTACTGTGTCTAAGAGGGAGTCTAGTCTACTGTACTGTGTCTAAGAGGTGGTCTAGTCTACTGCACTGTGTCTAAGAGGGAGTCTAGTCTACTGTACTGTGTCTAAGAGGGAGTCTAGTCTACTGTACTGTGTCTAAGAGGGAGTCTAGTCTACTGTACTGTGTCTAAGAGGTGGTCTAGTCTACTGTACTGTATCTAAGAGGGAGTCTAGTCTACTGTACTGTGTCTAAGAGGGAGTCTAGTCTACTGTACTGTGTCTAAGAGGGAGTCTAGTCTACTGTACTGTGTCTAAGAGGGAGTCTAGTCTACTGTACTGTGTCTAAGAGGGAGTCTAGTCTACTGTACTGTGTCTAAGAGGGAGTCTAGTCTACTGTACTGTGTCTAAGAGGGAGTCTAGTAATTCCCTCTGATGACAGTGGAAGACTGTGTTAACCAAGAAGAGAGAAGAGGGAGAAAGATGTCATTAAATATAGATTAGAATCAGAGTGTAGGCGCATGGCCTACTTTCATGGTTTTGTGAACGAGAACATTTATACGATTTTTCTTCTCTCTTTTTTTACCCCTTTTTGTGAACTTGACTTTGGGACCATGTAGAGAGATGCAGAGACAGACAGATAGAGTGGCCCCTTTAATGAATGAGTTGGTCGAGCATAGTGCCTGCAATGCCAGGGTTGTGGGTTCGATTCCCACGGGGGGGCATGAATGAGAGGGTATGACTGAAGAGGGGGGTGTGTGTCTGTCTCTGGGCTATGCTGTGTGTCAGACAGACCAGTTGACCCGGGAAGGTTTGCAGCCTCACTGGTGGGAATCAGTCTCCTGCTCGACAAGGTCAAAACAGACGTGAGGATGAGCTTACGGGTACACTGTTCCAGCTCAGTACTGGAGCTCATGTGGATGTTGTCGATCCAGATGTGTCCTCGGTTGCTGTGCTCAAAGAAGCCCTCAATCACCACCTTGACGGAGAGAATAGAAGATTACAGACTTCATTATTATCTCTGTGAAATAAATGAACTGTCACTAATCAAGAACACTAGTACTAGGGTCTGTGGGTTCAGTCTGTGTACCTGGTACTCTTTGGGTGACTGGGGCAGGATGGTGCGACCCTCCTTCCACACGGACCCCTGGTCTCCTCTGAGGGCCCAGAGCAGAGTCTCCTCCCGGTCGTTGTCTCTGATGAGGATCCTGAGGGACCCTAGGCCCTGGTTCTCGGGCCCTGGAGCTGGTAGTTGAAGAGCAGGCACAGCGGTCCCTCTCTCAGGCCCCACAGCGGGGCTCACCAGACGGGCTCGCTGCCTCTCTGTCCTGGGGCTGGCCTCGATGTGGAGGAAATTACCCACGTCTGATGGACAGGAACAGAAACCAGAGTCAGACAATATGGAGTGTCCCCCAGCCATCAATACAGTAGGGAGTGTCCCCCAGCCATCAATACAGTAGGGAGTGTCCCCTAGCCATCAATACAGTAGGGAGTGTCCCCCAGCCATCAATACAGTAGGGAGTGTCCCCTAGACATCAATACAGTAGGGAGTGTCCCCTAGCCATCAATACAGTAGGGAGTGTCCCCAGCCATCAATACAGTAGGGAGTGTCCCCAGCCATCAATACAGTAGGGAGTGTCCCCCAGCCATCAATACAGTAGGGAGTGTCCCCCAGCCATCAACACAGTAGGGAGTGTCCCCCAGCCATCAATACAGTAGGGAGTGTCCCCCAGCCATCAATACAGTAGGGAGTGTCCCCAGCCATCAATACAGTAGGGAGTGTCCCCAGCCATCAACACAGTAGGAGTGTCCCCTAGCCATCAATACAGTAGGGAGTGTCCCCAGCCATCAATACAGTAGGGAGTGTCCCCCAGCCATCAATACAGTAGGAGTGTCCCCCAGCCATCAATACAGTAGGGAGTGTCCCCCAGCCATCAATACAGTAGGGAGTGTCCCCCAGCCATCAATACAGTAGGGAGTGTCCCCCAGCCATCAATACAGTAGGGAGTGTCCCCTAGCCATCAATACAGTAGGGAGTGTCCCCTAGCCATCAATACAGTAGGGAGTGTCCAATAGCCATCAATACAGTAGGGAGTGTCCCCTAGCCATCAATACAGTAGGGAGTGTCCCTAGCCATCAATACAGTAGGGAGTGTCCCCTAGCCATCAATACAGTAGGGAGTGTCCCCTAGCCATCAATACAGTAGGGAGTGTCCCCTAGCCATCAACACAGTAGGGAGTGTCCCCTAGCCATCAATACAGTAGGGAGTGTCCCCTAGCCATCAATACAGTAGGGAGTGTCCCCTAGCCATCAATACAGTAGGGAGTGTCCCCTAACCATCAATACAGTAGGGAGTGTCCCTAGACATCAATACAGTAGGGAGTGTCCCCTAGCCATCAATACAGTAGGGAGTGTCCCCTAGCCATCAATACAGTAGGGAGTGTCCCCTAGCCATCAATACAGTAGGGAGTGTCCCCTAGCCATCAATACAGTAGGGAGTGTCCCCTAGCCATCAATACAGTAGGGAGTGTCCCCTAGCCATCAATACAGTAGGGAGTGTCCCCTAGCCATCAATACAGTAGGGAGTGTCCCCTAGCCATCAATACAGTAGGGAGTGTCCCCTAGCCATCAATACAGTAGGGAGTGTCCAATAGCCATCAATACAGTAGGGAGTGTCCCTAGCCATCAATACAATATGGAGTGTCCAATAGCCATCAATACAGTAGGGAGTGTCCCCTAGCCATCAATACAGTACGGAGTGTCCAATAGCCATCAATACAGTAGGGAGTGTCCCCTAGCCATCAATACAATATGGAGTGTCCAATAGCCATCAATACAGTAGGGAGTGTCCCCTAGCCATCAATACAGTAGGGAGTGTCCCCTAGCCATCAATACAGTAGGGAGTGTCCCCTAGCCATCAATACAGTAGGGAGTGTCCCCTAGCCATCAATACAGTATGGAGTGTCCCCTAGCCATCAATACAGTAGGGAGTGTCCCCTAGCCATCAATACAGTAGGGAGTGTCCCCTAGCCATCAATACAGTAGGGAGTGTCCCCTAGCCATCAATACAGTAGGGAGTGTCCCTAGCCATCAATACAGTATGGAGTGTCCAATAGCCATCAATACAGTATGGAGTGTCCCCTAGCCATCAATACAGTAGGGAGTGTCCCCTAGCCATCAATACAGTAGGGAGTGTCCCCTAGCCATCAATACAGTAGGGAGTGTCCCCTAGCCATCAATACAGTAGGGAGTGTCCCCTAGCCATCAATACAGTAGGGAGTGTCCCCTAGCCATCAATACAATATGGAGTGTCCAATAGCCATCAATACAGTAGGGAGTGTCCCCTAGCCATCAATACAGTAGGGAGTGTCCCCTAGCCATCAATACAGTAGGGAGTGTCCCCTAGCCATCAATACAGTAGGGAGTGTCCCTAGCCATCAATACAGTATGGAGTGTCCCCCTAGCCATCAATACAGTAGGGAGTGTCCCCTAGCCATCAATACAGTAGGGAGTGTCCCCTAGCCATCAATACAGTAGGAGTGTCCCCTAGCCATCAATACAGTAGGGAGTGTCCCCTAGCCATCAATACAGTATGGAGTGTCCAATAGCCATCAATACAGTATGGAGTGTCCCCTAGCCATCAATACAGTAGGGAGTGTCCCCTAGCCATCAATACAGTAGGGAGTGTCCCCTAGCCATCAATACAGTAGGGAGTGTCCCCTAGCCATCAATACAGTAGGGAGTGTCCCCTAGCCATCAATACAGTAGGGAGTGTCCCCTAGCCATCAATACAGTATGGAGTGTCCAATAGCCATCAATACAGTAGGGAGTGTCCCCTAGCCATCAATACAGTAGGGAGTGTCCAATAGCCATCAATACAGTAGGGAGTGTCCAATAGCCATCAATACAGTAGGGAGTGTCCCCCAGCCATCAATACAGTAGGGAGTGTCCCCTAGCCATCAATACAGTAGGGAGTGTCCCCTAGCCATCAATACAGTAGGGAGTGTCCCCTAGCCATCAATACAGTATGGAGTGTCCAATAGCCATCAATACAGTATGGAGTGTCCCCTAGCCATCAATACAGTAGGGAGTGTCCCCTAGCCATCAATACAGTAGGGAGTGTCCCCTAGCCATCAATACAGTAGGGAGTGTCCCCTAGCCATCAATACAGTAGGGAGTGTCCCCTAGCCATCAATACAGTAGGGAGTGTCCCCTAGCCATCAATACAGTATGGAGTGTCCAATAGCCATCAATACAGTAGGGAGTGTCCCCTAGCCATCAATACAGTAGGGAGTGTCCAATAGCCATCAATACAGTAGGGAGTGTCCAATAGCCATCAATACAGTAGGGAGTGTCCCCTAGCCATCAATACAGTAGGGAGTGTCCCCTAGCCATCAATACAGTAGGGAGTGTCCCCTAGCCATCAATACAGTAGGGAGTGTCCCTAGCCATCAATACAGTAGGGAGTGTCCCCTAGCCATCAATACAGTAGGGAGTGTCCCCTAGCCATCAATACAGTATGGAGTGTCCAATAGCCATCAATACAGTAGGGAGTGTCCCCTAGCCATCAATACAGTAGGGAGTGTCCCCTAGCCATCAATACAGTAGGGAGTGTCCCCTAGCCATCAATACAGGTGGGGAGTGTCCCCTAGCCATCAATACAGTAGGGAGTGTCCCCTAGCCATCAATACAGTATGGAGTGTCCAATAGCCATCAATACAGTAGGGAGTGTCCCCTAGCCATCAATACAGTAGGGAGTGTCCCCTAGCCATCAATACAGTAGGGAGTGTCCCCTAGCCATCAATACAGGTGGGAGTGTCCCCTAGCCATCAATACAGTAGGGAGTGTCCCCTAGCCATCAATACAGTAGGGAGTGTCCCCTAGCCATCAATACAGTATGGAGTGTCCCCTAGCCATCAATACAGTAGGGAGTGTCCCCTAGCCATCAATACAGTAGGGAGTGTCCCCTAGCCATCAATACAGTAGGGAGTGTCCCCTAGCCACCAATACAGTAGGGAGTGTCCCCTAGACATCAATACAGTAGGGAGTGTCCCCTAGCCATCAATACAGTAGGGAGTGTCCCCTAGACATCAATACAGTAGGGAGTGTCCCCTAGCCATCAATACAGTAGGGAGTGTCCCCTAGCCATCAATACAGTAGGGAGTGTCCCCTAGCCATCAATACCGTAGGGAGTGTCCCCTAGCCATCAATACAGTATGGAGTGTCCCCTAGCCATCAATACAGTAGGGAGTGTCCCCTAGCCATCGATACAGTAGGGAGTGTCCCCTAGCCATCAATACAGTAGGGAGTGTCCTCTTGCTTGGCTAATGCTTGGCTATGAAAAGACAACTGACATTTGCTTCTGATGTACTAACCTGTTGTACCCTTTACAACCCTGCTGGTCATCTATGAACATTTGAACATCTTGGCCATGTTCAGTTATAATCTCCACCCGGCACAGCCAGAAGAGGACTGGTCACCCCACATAGCCTGGTTCCTCTCTAGGTTTCTTCCTAGGTTTTGGCCTTTCTAGGGAGTTTTTCCTAGCCACCGTGGTTCTACACCTGCATTGCTTGCTGTTTGGGGTTTTAGGCTGGGTTTCTGTACAGCACTTTGAGACATCAGCTGATGTACGAAGGGCTATATAAATACATTTGATTGATTGATTGATAGCCTGTCTTCTCTCAAGAACCGGGTCTGCCTGTGTGTCTTAATAACAAGGTTATGCTCACTGTGTCTGTACATAGTCAATGGTTTTCTTAATGTTTGGTCAGTCAAAGTGGTCAGGTAACCTTTCACTGTGTGCTCGCTGTTTAGGGCCAGATTGCATTCTAATGTGATCTGTTTTTTTGGTTGATTCTTTCCAGTGTGATAAATAGTTATCTTTTTGTTTTCTCATGATTTGGTTGGGTCTAAATGCGTTTTTTTTTTTTGTCCTGGGGCTCTGTGGGGTGTGTTTGTGAACAGAGCCCCAGGACCAGCTTGCTTAGGGGACTCTTCTCCAGGTTCATCTCTCTGTATGTGATGGCTTTGTTATGGAAGGTTTGGGAATCGCTTCCTTTTAGGTGGTTGTAGAATTTTATAGATTTTGCTAACTTGCGGTTATTGTCCTAAATCTGCTCTGCATGTCTGGGGTTTTGACCTGTTTTGGAGCACCATTATTTTGGTCTTACTGAGATTTACTGTCATGGCCCAGGTCTGTCAGGGCCCAGGTCTGTCAGGGCCCAAGTCTGTCAGGGTCCAGGTCTGTCAGGGCCCAGGTCTGTCAGGGCCCAGGTCTGTCAGGGCCCAAGTCTGTCAGAGTCCAGGTCTGTCAGGGCCCAAGTCTGTCAGAGTCCAGGTCTGTCAGGGCCCAGGTCTGTCAGGGCCCAAGTCTGTCAGGGCCCAGGTCTGTCAGGGTCCAGGTCTGTCAGGACCCAGGTCTGTCAGGGTCCAGGTCTGTCAGGGCCCAGGTCTGTCAGGGCCCAGGTCTGTCAGGGCCCAGGTCTGTCAGGATCCAGGTCTGTCAGGGCCCAAGTCTGTCAGGATCCAGGTCTGTCAGGGCCCAGGTCTGTCAGGGCCCAGGTCTGTCAGGGCCCAGGTCTGTCAGGATCCAGGTCTGTCAGGGCCCAGGTCTGTCAGGGCCCAGGTCTGTCAGGATCCAGGTCTGTCAGGGCCCAGGTCTGTCAGGGCCCAGGTCTGTCAGGGTCCAGGTCTGTCAGGGCCCAGGTCTGTCAGGATCCAGGTCTGTCAGGGCCCAGGTCTGTCAGGTCCCAGGTCTGTCAGGGCCCAGGTATGTCAGAATCTGTGCAGAAGATCTAGGTGCTGCTGTAGGCCCTCCTTGGTTGGTGACAGAAGCACCAGATCATCAGCAAAGAGTAGACATTTGACTTCTCTCTGTCTCTTCTTCTTCCTCTGTCTCTCTCTGTCATCTCACCTCTTATCACAATCTTAATCACTCTCTCTCTCCCTCACACACACCATTTTTCACAGCAGTTATAATCCTCTGAACCCCTTCTCCTCTCAGCCACAGAGAAGAGCTGATTTATTGATATTATTTTACAGCCGTTCTTTCCAGTTAGATAAAACTTTGATGAATTAGAAACACATCAAGAAGAATGAATTATAAATCAAGGTTGATGAGGAAGTAACTAACTATTTCTTCACAGTTCTGCGTCCCATATTGCACTCTAAGTCCTACATAGTGCACTACTTTTGTCCAGGGGCCATAAGGGGTTATTTATAGAATAGGGAGCCATTTGGGAAACACAAAATAAAGTGCCTAAATTGCTCTTCTCTTTAATTAATACAGTCCAAACTTGTTTCTGTTTGATCCTGGGAAGGATAAATTAATTCTACTTCTTGTTGGTTCTGAGTCCCAAATGTCACCCTAGGGCCAATAAGGCTCTTGTCAAAAGTAGTGCACTATATACCGAATAGGGCGCTATTTGGGAAGCACACTTGATAGCTACATGCAGTACTACTTAGCATAAAGTGATCTGCCTGTGAGGTAACCCCCAGTGATCTGCCTGTGAGGTAACCCCCAGTGATCTGCCTGTGAGGGAGAACCCCCAGTGATCTGCCTGTGAGGGAGAACACACAGTGATCTGCCTGTGAGGTAACACACAGTGATCTGCCTGTGAGGGAGAACACACAGTGATCTGCCAGTGAGGTAACCCCCAGTGATCTGCCAGTGAGGGGAGAACACAGTGATCTGCCTGTGAGGTAACCCACAGTGATCTGCCTGTGAGGGAGAACACACAGTGATCTGCCTGTGAGGTAACCCACAGTGATCTGCCAGTGAGGGAGAACACACAGTGATCTGCCTGTGAGGTAACACACAGTGATCTGCCTGTGAGGGAGAACACACAGTGATCTGCCTGTGAGGTAACCCCCAGTGATCTGCCTGTGAGGTAACCCCAGTGATCTGCCTGTGAGGTAACACACAGTGATCTGCCAGTGAGGGAGAACACACAGTGATCTGCCTGTGAGGTAACACACAGTGATCTGCCTGTGAGGGAGAACACACAGTGATCTGCCTGTGAGGTAACCCCCAGTGATCTGCCTGTGAGGTAACCCCAGTGATCTGCCTGTGAGGTAACACACAGTGATCTGCCTGTGAGGTAACCCCAGTGATCTGCCTGTGAGGTAACCCCAGTGATCTGCCTGTGAGGTAACACACAGTGATCTGCCAGTGAGGGAGAACACACAGTGATCTGCCTGTGAGGTAACACACAGTGATCTGCCTGTGAGGGAGAACACACAGTGATCTGCCTGTGAGGTAACACACAGTGATCTGCCTGTGAGGTAACACACAGTGATCTGCCTGTGAGGGAGAACACACAGTGATCTGCCTGTGAGGTAACACACAGTGATCTGCCTGTGAGGTAACACACAGTGATCTGCCTGTGAGGGAGAACACACAGTGATCTGCCTGTGAGGGAGAACACACAGTGATCTGCCAGTGAGGGAGAACACACAGTGATCTGCCTGTGAGGTAACACACAGTGATCTGCCAGTGAGGGAGAACACACAGTGATCTGCCTGTGAGGTAACACACAGTGATCTGCCAGTGAGGGAGAACACACAGTGATCTGCCTGTGAGGTAACACACAGTGATCTGCCTGTGAGGGAGAACACACAGTGATCTGCCTGTGAGGTAACCCACAGTGATCTGCCTGTGAGGTAACCCCCAGTGATCTGCCTGTGAGGTAACCCCCAGTGATCTGCCTGTGAGGTAACCCCCAGTGATCTGCCTGTGAGGTAACCCCCAGTGATCTGCCTGTGAGGTAACACACAGTGATCTGCCTGTGAGGTAACACACAGTGATCTGCCTGTGAGGGAGAACACACAGTGATCTGCCTGTGAGGGAGAACACACAGTGATCTGCCAGTGAGGGAGAACACACAGTGATCTGCCTGTGAGGTAACACACAGTGATCTGCCAGTGAGGGAGAACACACAGTGATCTGCCTGTGAGGTAACACACAGTGATCTGCCAGTGAGGGAGAACACACAGTGATCTGCCTGTGAGGTAACACACAGTGATCTGCCTGTGAGGGAGAACACACAGTGATCTGCCTGTGAGGTAACCCACAGTGATCTGCCTGTGAGGTAACCCCCAGTGATCTGCCTATGAGGTAACCCCCAGTGATCTGCCTGTGAGGTAACCCCCAGTGATCTGCCTGTGAGGTAACCCCCAGTGATCTGCCTGTGAGGTAACCCCCAGTGATCTGCCTGTGAGGTAACCCCCAGTGATCTGCCTGTGAGGTAACCTCCAGTGATCTGCCTGTGAGGTAACACACAGTGATCTGCCTGTGAGGTAACACACACAGTGATCTGCCTGTGAGGTAACACACACAGTGATCTGCCTGTGAGGTAACCTCCAGTGATCTGCCTGTGAGGTAACACACAGTGATCTGCCTGTGAGGTAACACACACAGTGATCTGCCTGTGAGGTAACACACAGTGATCTGCCAGTGAGGGAGAACACACAGTGATCTGCCTGTGAGGTAACACACAGTGATCTGCCTGTGAGGGAGAACACACAGTGATCTGCCTGTGAGGTAACCCACAGTGATCTGCCTGTGAGGTAACCCCCAGTGATCTGCCTGTGAGGTAACCCCCAGTGATCTGCCTGTGAGGTAACCCCCAGTGATCTGCCTGTGAGGTAACCCCCAGTGATCTGCCTGTGAGGTAACCCCCAGTGATCTGCCTGTGAGGTAACCCCCAGTGATCTGCCTGTGAGGTAACCCCCAGTGATCTGCCTGTGAGGTAACCTCCAGTGATCTGCCTGTGAGGTAACACACAGTGATCTGCCTGTGAGGTAACACACACAGTGATCTGCCTGTGAGGTAACCTCCAGTGATCTGCCTGTGAGGTAACACACAGTGATCTGCCTGTGAGGTAACACACACAGTGATCTGCCTGTGAGGTAACACACAGTGATCTGCCTGTGAGGTAACACACAGTGATCTGCCTGTGAGGTAACCCCCAGTGATCTGCCTGTGAGGTAACCCCCAGTGATCTGCCTATGAGGTAACCCCCAGTGATCTGCCTGTGAGGTAACCCCCAGTGATCTGCCTATGAGGTAACCCCCAGTGATCTGCCTGTGAGGTAACACACAGTGATCTGCCTGTGAGGTAACACACAGTGATCTGCCTGTGAGGTAACCCCCAGTGATCTGCCTATGAGGTAACCCCCAGTGATCTGCCTGTGAGGTAACCCCCAGTGATCTGCCTGTGAGGTAACACACAGTGATCTGCCTGTGAGGTAACACACAGTTATCTGCCTGTGAGGGAGAACACACAGTGATCTGCCTGTGAGGGAGAACCCCCAGTGATCTGCCTGTGAGGAGAACCCCAGTGATCTGCCTGTGAGGTAACCCCCAGTGATCTGCCTGTGAGGTAACCCCCAGTGATCTGCCTGTGAGGTAACCCCCAGTGATCTGCCTGTGAGGTAACCCCCAGTGATCTGCATGTGAGGTAACCCCCAGTGATCTGCCTGTGAGGTAACCCCCAGTGATCTGCCTGTGAGGTAACACACAGTGATCTGCCTGTGAGGGAGAACACACAGTGATCTGCCTGTGAGGTAACACACAGTGATCTGCCTGTGAGGTAACACACAGTGATCTGCCTGTGAGGGAGAACACACAGTGATCTGCCTGTGAGGTAACACACAGTGATCTGCCTGTGAGGGAGAACACACAGTGATCTGCCTGTGAGGTAACACACAGTGATCTGCCTGTGAGGTAACACACAGTGATCTGCCTGTGAGGGAGAACACACAGTGATCTGCCTGTGAGGTAACACACAGTGATCTGCCTGTGAGGTAACACACAGTGATCTGCCTGTGAGGGAGAACACACAGTGATCTGCCTGTGAGGGAGAACACACAGTGATCTGCCAGTGAGGGAGAACACACAGTGATCTGCCTGTGAGGTAACACACAGTGATCTGCCAGTGAGGGAGAACACACAGTGATCTGCCTGTGAGGTAACACACAGTGATCTGCCAGTGAGGGAGAACACACAGTGATCTGCCTGTGAGGTAACACACAGTGATCTGCCTGTGAGGGAGAACACACAGTGATCTGCCTGTGAGGTAACCCACAGTGATCTGCCTGTGAGGTAACCCCCAGTGATCTGCCTGTGAGGTAACCCCAGTGATCTGCCTGTGAGGTAACCCCCAGTGATCTGCCTGTGAGGTAACCCCCAGTGATCTGCCTGTGAGGTAACCCCCAGTGATCTGCCTGTGAGGTAACCCCCAGTGATCTGCCTGTGAGGTAACCCCCAGTGATCTGCCTGTGAGGTAACCTCCAGTGATCTGCCTGTGAGGTAACACACAGTGATCTGCCTGTGAGGTAACACACACAGTGATCTGCCTATGAGGTAACCTCCAGTGATCTGCCTGTGAGGTAACACACAGTGATCTGCCTGTGAGGTAACCCCCAGTGATCTGCCTGTGAGGTAACCCCCAGTGATCTGCCTATGAGGTAACCCCCAGTGATCTGCCTGTGAGGTAACCCCCAGTGATCTGCCTATGAGGTAACCCCCAGTGATCTGCCTGTGAGGTAACACACAGTGATCTGCCTGTGAGGTAACACACAGTGATCTGCCTGTGAGGTAACACACAGTGATCTGCCTGTGAGGTAACCCCCAGTGATCTGCCTATGAGGTAACCCCCAGTGATCTGCCTGTGAGGTAACCCCCAGTGATCTGCCTGTGAGGTAACACACAGTGATCTGCCTGTGAGGTAACACACAGTGATCTGCCTGTGAGGGAGAACCCCCAGTGATCTGCCTGTGAGGTAACCCCCAGTGATCTGCCTGTGAGGTAACCCCCAGTGATCTGCCTGTGAGGTAACCCCCAGTGATCTGCCAGTGAGGTAACCCCCAGTGATCTGCCAGTGAGGTAACCCACAGTGATCTGCCAGTGAGGTAACCTCCAGTGATCTGCCTGTGAGGTAACCCCCAGTGATCTGCCTGTGAGGTAACCCCCAGTGATCTGCCTGTGAGGTAACCCCCAGTGATCTGCCTGTGAGGGAGAACACACAGTGATCTGCCTGTGAGGGAGAACACACAGTGATCTGCCAGTGAGGTAACCCCCAGTGATCTGCCAGTGAGGTAACCCCCAGTGATCTGCCTGTGAGGTAACCCCCAGTGATCTGCCTGTGAGGTAACACACAGTGATCTGCCTGTGAGGTAACACACAGTGATCTGCCTGTGAGGGAGAACCCCCAGTGATCTGCCTGTGAGGTAACCCCAGTGATCTGCCTGTGAGGGAGAACACACAGTGATCTGCCTGTGAGGGAGAACACACAGTGATCTGCCAGTGAGGTAACCCCCAGTGATCTGCCTGTGAGGTAACCCCCAGTGATCTGCCAGTGAGGTAACCCCCAGTGATCTGCCTGTGAGGTAACCCCAGTGATCTGCCTGTGAGGTAACCCCAGTGATCTGCCAGTGAGGTAACCCCCAGTGATCTGCCAGTGAGGTAACCCCCAGTGATCTGCCTGTGAGGTAACCCCCAGTGATCTGCCAGTGAGGTAACCCCCAGTGATCTGCCTGTGAGGTAACCCCAGTGATCTGCCAGTGAGGTAACCCACAGTGATCTGCCTATGAGGTAACACACAGTGATCTGCCAGTGAGGTAACCCCCAGTGATCTGCCTGTGAGGTAACCCCCAGTGATCTGCCTGTGAGGTAACCCCCAGTGATCTGCCTGTGAGGGAGAACACACAGTGATCTGCCTGTGAGGTAACCCCCAGTGATCTGCCTGTGAGGTAACCCCCAGTGATCTGCCAGTGAGGTAACACACAGTGATCTGCCTGTGAGGTAACCCCCAGTGATCTGCCAGTGAGGTAACACACAGTGATCTGCCTGTGAGGTAACCCCCAGTGATCTGCCAGTGAGGTAACACTTGCATGTGAGTGTCTGCCTTGTGTGTATCCTGAGCCGTAGTGCACACCTTCCCCTCAGAGGAGCTAGCTAGACTAATGCACTTGATTAAACAACGACTTCCTGTTATGTTACTGGGTCGGACATTTCTTCTTCTTCTTCTCTCTCTCTGTGTGGTGAGCAGGAGCACACATTGGTGAATGTGAAGGTCAGACAGTATCTCCGTCCCAAACGGAACCCTCTATGGTGCATGACGTCTGATGGGCTTCACTTCCTGTTACAGCCTGGCGTATTGGGAGGCTGCGTGCATTCATAGTGCTCCAACGTGAAGTCACTTCCTGTTACAGCCTGGTGTGTTGGGAGGCTGCGTGCATTCATAGTGCTCCAACGTGAAGTCACTTCCTGTTACCGCCTGTCGTATTGGGAGGCTGCGTGCATTCATAGTGCTCCAACGTGAAGTCACTTCCTGTTACAGCCTGGCGTATTGGGAGGCTGCGTGCATTCATAGTGCTCCAACGTGAAGTCACTTCCTGTTACAGCCTGGCGTATTGGGAGGCTGCGTGCATTCATAGTGCTCCAACGTGAAGTCACTTCCTGTTACAGCCTGGTGTGTTGGGCCTGAGAGAGAGAGAGTGCTGGATCAGCCGCCTAGCAGAGTGTCACGCCCTGGCCTTAGTTATCTTTGTTTAATTTATTATTTTGGTTAGGTCAGTGTGTGACATGGGGGATTTATGTGTTTTTCACTGGTATAAGGTTTTTTGTATGTTTATGGGGCTGTTTCCTTTCTAGGTATTTTGTATGTCTATGGTTGTCTAGATTGGTTCTCAATTAGAGGCAGCTGTCTATCGTTGTCTCTGATTGGGAACCATATTTAGGCAGCCATATTCTTTGGGGGGTTTGTGGGTGATTGTTTCCGTGTCTGTGTTTGTTTCACCACTCGGTACTGTTTCGGTTTTCACATGTATTGTTTTGTATTTTGTAGTGTTCTTGTTTGTCGTCTATATTAAAGATGTTGAACACTTAACCACAGTGCATTATGGTCCTCCTCTCCTTCAGCGGAAGAAAATCGCGACACAGAGCCTCCGTCTAATGCATTCCAGGTGACTACCTCATGAAGATGGTTGAGAGAATACCAAGAGTGTACAAAGCTGTCATCAAGGCAAAGGGTGGCTACGTTGGAGAATCTCAAATATAAAATAAAAATATAAGTTTAACACTTTCTTGGTTACTACATGATTCCATGTGTGTCATTTCATAGTTTTGATGTCTTCATTATTATTCTACAATGTAGAAAATAGTAAAAAATAAAGAAAAACCCTTGAATGAGTAGGTGTGTCCAGACCTTTGACTAGTACTGTATATATAGCAATCAATTACTAAATGTACTGAACATTCCTTTCAATCTCTTGCCCAGATTTTAGCAGAGATGCAGAGAAGCACATTTAGTTTCATAAAAAGAGAACCACCAGTCAAGAGGATACAGACAGCTCAAGAGGTATGCTTTAGATATGCAGAAAAATAGACCATACTACATATTTTTCAAATAGAATTCCAGTTGTCTGGAAGCTAAATTCCCCCAGCCATCCTCACGTACTTTGCACCTCCTCAGATTGTTGGGGTTCATGACGCCGCTCTGTGTGTGTGTGTGTGTGTGTGTGTGTGTGTGTATGTGTATGTGTGTGTGTGTGTGTGTGTGTGTGTGTGTGTGTGTGTGTGTGTGTGTGTGTGTGTGTGTGTGTGTGTGTGTGTTTTTTGTGTTTGTGTTTGTGTGTGTGTGTGTGTGTGTGTGTGTGTGTGTGTGTGTGTGTGTGTGTGTTCATACGGGAAAGTCTGGCCACGGGAGAAACAGAACTGGGCTGGATCTCAGGAAGTAGAGGAAAGAGAGATTGGGGAGGGAGAAGGAAGCGAGAGAGAGAGAACAATAGCATCTTAGTGGTGTTAAGGCAGGGTTGTGGGTGCAGGGCCCATGGGGCAGGAGATGTGGAGTTATGGAGAAGATACAGGTGCATACAGGTAGATACAGATAGATAGAAGTAGATACAGGTAGATAGAGGTGGGTAGAGGTAGATAGAGGTAGGTAGAGTTAGATACAGGTAGATACAGGTATATACAGGTAGATAGCGGTAGATACAGATAGATAGAGGTAGATACAGGTAGATAGAGGTAGATACAGGTAGATACAGGTAGATAGAGGTATATACAGGTAGATAGAGGTAGATACAGGTAGATAGAGGTAGATACAGGTAGATAGAGGTAGATACAGGTAGATAGAGGTGGGTAGAGGTAGATAGAGGTAGGTAGAGTTAGATACAGGTAGATACAGGTAGGTATAGGTATATACAGGTAGATAGCGGTAGATACAGATAGATAGAGGTAGATACAGGTAGATACAGGTTGATACAGGTAGATAGAGGTAGATACAGATAGATAGAGGTAGATACAGGTAGATACAGGTAGATAGAGGTAGATAGAGGTGGGTAGAGGTAGATAGAGGTAGGTAGAGTTAGATACAGGTAGATAGAGGTGGGTAGAGGTAGATAGAGGTAGGTAGAGGTAGAAACAGGTAGATACAGGTATATGCAGGTAGATAGTGGTAGAGGTAGATAGAGGTAGATAGTGGTAGATAGAGGTAGATAGAGGTAGATACAGGTGGATACATGTAGATAGAGGTAGATAGAGGTAGATACAGTAGATCGAGGTAGATACAGGTGGAGTGACAGAAGGAGGGGATGGGGCTGAAGGCATAGGAGGGGGGGGGGTAGGGTGGAAGGCATATGAGGGGGATGGGGTGGAAGGCATAGGAGGGGGGGGGGGGTGGAAGGCATAGGAGGGGGGGGGGGTGGAAGGCATAGGAGGGGATGGGGTGGAAGGCATAGGAGGGGGGGGGTGGAAGGAAGGCATAGGAGGGGGGGGTGGAAGGCATAGGAGGGGGGGGGTGGAAGGCATAGGAGGGGGGGGTGGAAGGCATAGGAGGGGGGTGGGAAGGCATAGGAGGGGGGGGGAGGAAGGCATAGGAGGGGGGTG
This sequence comes from Oncorhynchus masou masou, assembly GCF_036934945.1. Taxonomy (NCBI): domain Eukaryota; kingdom Metazoa; phylum Chordata; class Actinopteri; order Salmoniformes; family Salmonidae; genus Oncorhynchus; species Oncorhynchus masou. The sequence goes on along the minus strand of NW_027009234.1, from coordinate 13,279 downwards.
GAAGGCATAGGAGGGGGGGGGGTGGAAGGCATAGGAGGGGGGGGGGGAAGGCATAGGAGGGGGTGGAAGGCATAGGAGGGGGGGTGGAAGGCATAGGAGGGGGGTGGAAGGCATAGGAGGGGGGGTGTAAGGCATAGGAGGGGGGTGGAAGGCATAGGAGGGGGATGGGGCTGAAGGCATAGGAGGGGGGGGCTGAAGGCATAGGGAGGGGGGGGCTGAAGGCATAGGAGGGGGGCTGAAGGCATAGGAGGGGATGGGGCTGAAGGCATAGGAGGGGGGGGTGGAAGGCATAGGAGGGGGATGGGGCTGAAGGCATAGGAGGGGATGGGGCTGAAGGCATAGGGAGGGGGGCTGAAGGCATAGGAGGGGGGGGGGGCGGAAGGCATAGGGAGGGGGGGCTGAAGGCATAGGAGGGGGGGGGCTGAAGGCATAGGAGGGGGGGGTGGAAGGCATAGGAGGGATGGGGCTGAAGGCATAGGAGGGGATGGATCGGAAGGCATAGGAGGGGGTGGAAGGCATAGGAGGGGATGGGGCTGAAGGCATAGGAGGGGGGGTGGAAGGCATAGGAGGGGGGATGGGGCTGAAGGCATAGGAGGGGGGCGGAAGGCATAGGAGGGGATGGGGCTGAAGGCATAGGAGGGGGGGTGGAAGGCATAGGAGGGGGATGGGGCTGAAGGCATAGGAGGGGGGAAGGCATAGGAGGGGGGGCGGAAGGCATAGGAGGGGGGGTGGAAGGCATAGGAGGGGGGGCGGAAGGCATAGGAGGGGGGGGCGGAAGGCATAGGAGGGGGGGTGGAAGGCATAGGAGGGGGGCGGAAGGCATAGGAGGGGGGGCATAGGAGGGGGGGGCGGAAGGCATAGGAGGGGGGTGTACTCTGCCATGAAGAGGGATACATGCTACTGTGGGCTTCAGGGTCTGATTAATATGCCTATAAATGATGCGGCCATTAGACCATATTCCTACGCATCATATGCAGAGACACCCCATTTCAGCATGGATTCTGACAGATCTAGGATCCGAAAACCAGCTGTCGTCTCTCTATAAATGTCAGTGTGTCTCCTGTCCAGTGAAGAGTGAAGACCAGCTGACCATGATAAAACCAGCTGTCGTCTCTCTATAAATGTCAGTGTGTCTCCTGTCCAGTGAAGAGTGAAGACCAGCTGACCATGATAAAACCAGCTGTCGTCTCTCTATAAATGTCAGTGTGTCTCCTACCAGTGAAGAGTGAAGACCAGCTGACCATGATAAAACCAGCTGTCGTCTCTCTATAAATGTCAGTGTGTCTCCTATCCAGTGATGACCAGATGACCATGATAAAACCAGCTGTCGTCTCTCTATAAATGTCAGTGTGTCTCCTATCCAGTGAAGACCAGATGACCATGATAAAACCAGCTGTCGTCTCTCTATAAATGTCAGTGTGTCTCCTGTCCAGTGAAGAGTGAAGACCAGCTGACCATGATAAAACCAGCTGTCGTCTCTCTATAAATGTCAGTGTGTCTCCTATCCAGTGAAGACCAGATGACCATGATAAAACCAGCTGTCGTCTCTCTATAAATGTCAGTGTGTCTCCTATCCAGTGATGACCAGATGACTGTAAATGTGAGCGGTACTGACCGTCTTTGGGCAGAGAGAGGTAGATCCAGACTGGGTGTTAGACCAGACGAGAGGCTGCCGCTGTGGAGAGACCAGCTCAGCTCTGACATGCTGTCTGGGATCCAGCCACACAGACTGGACTCAAAGTCACACAGACCGCCCATAGACCACACAGTAGTGCCTAAAGAGGAGGGGTAGAGAGTGAAAAGGAGAGAGAGAGAGATAACAAGATAAGTTAAACCCATTACATTTAGCCTAGTTCCTTCCACGGTGCTGTTAGTTCCAAGTTTCCTACACTCCTTTTGGGAGAACTCACACCCATGGCCTTGAACGAGGCTTGTTAGAGATTAGCATGCAGCATTAGCGCTGAGCCCTGACACCTACTGATAGAGGTCTAGATTATAGATTAAACAACAGGAGTGCTGGGCTAATGCTAGCTACAGTTAGCCTCATCAGCATGGAGCCCTACACCCTGGAATCACCCCTCAGAAATCAGCAGAGAAGAGAGAAGCAGAGACACACACATACAGCGTAATGTTAGCATTATAATGTTAGTGGCATAATGTTAGCATTATAATGTTAGTGGCATAATGTTAGCATTATAATGTTAGCGGCATAATGTTAACGGCATAATAATAGCATTATAATGTTAGTGGCATAATGCTAGCATTGTAATGTTAGTGGCAAAATGTTAGCATCGTAATGTTAGCGTCATAATATTAGCATTATAATGTTAGCGGCATAATGTTAGCATTATAATGTTAGCGGCATAATGTTAACATTATAATGTTAGCATTATAATGTTAGCGGCTTAATGTTAGCACTATAATGTTAGCGGCATAATGTTAGCATTATAATGTTAGCGGCGTAATTTTAGCACTATAATGTTAGTGGCATAATGTTAGCACTATAATGTTAGCGGCATAATGTTAGCATTATAATGTTAGCGGCATAATGTTAGCACTATAATGTTAGCGGCATAATGTTAGCATTATAATGTTAGAAGAGAGACAGCTCATTTCTGGGACGGAGCGTCAGTTTACGCTGCTATTAGTTGAAAACACACAAGAGCACAAATCCAGCGCACACACAGTGGACTAACCACATCCTCATTGGAGCACAGGACAGGTAGCTCAATCAATGATGCTGATCAGACAGATCGTGATCAATACGTGTCTGAGCCTTACACCACGCTGAGGCCCTGTAGCCCTGTGTGCGTGTGTTACAGCGTGTACCTGGTCCTCTCGAGGCAGCGGTGGTCTCCTCTAGTCTAGGCAGGGGGGTTGTGGCAGTGTCAGGAAGAGTAGTCATTTCTATAGAGAGGAGAAAAGAGCAGAGAGGAAAATTAACTTTATCGTACAATCGTACACGAGGTTCAACGGAAATTAGACCTCTGCTTTATACTGTCGTCCTCAGTCTCACTCTGCCTGTCTGCACCACAGAACAGTCTCTCTCTCTGTCTCTGTCTCTCTCTCTCTCTCTCTGTCTCTCTCTCTGTCTCTCTCTCTCTCTCTCTCTCTCTCTCTCTCTCTCTCTCTCTCTCTCTCTCTCTCTCTCTCTCTCTCTCTCTCTCTCTCTCTCTCTCTCTCTCTCTCTCTCTCTCTCTCTCTCTCTCTCTCTCTCTCTCTCTCTCTCTCTCTCTCTCTCAATTCAATTCAAGGGGCTTTATTGGCATGGGTAACATGTGTTAACATTGCCAAAGCAAGTAAGGTAGATAATATATAAAGTGAAATAAACAATAAAAATTAACAGTAGATATCACACATACAGAAGTTTCAAATCAATAAAGACATTACAAATGTCATATTATATATATATATATACAGTGTTTTTACAATGTACAAATGGTAAAGGACACAAGATAAAATAAATAAGCATAGATATGGGTTGTATTTACAATGGTGAGTGTTCTTCACTGGTTGCCCTTTTCTCGTGGCAACAGGTCACAAATCTTGCTGCTCTGATGGCACACTGTGGAATTTCACCCAGTAGATATGGGAGTTTTTCAAAATTGGATTTGTTTTCGAATTCTTTGTGGATCTGTGTAATCTGAGGGAAATATGTCTCTCTAATATGGTCATACATTGGGCAAGAGGTTAGGAAGTGCAGCTCAGTTTCCACCTCTCTCTCTCTCTCTCTCTCTCTCTCTCTCTCTCTCTCTCTCTCTCAATTAAATTAAATTAAATTCAATTCAATTCAATTCACTTTATTGGCATGACGTAACAATGTACATATTGCCAAAGCTTATTTGGGATATTTACAATATAAAATAAATAAAAATGAGAATCAAATTGTCAACGGGACAACAGTAACAATTATAACCAAGTGTCAAAATAACCACACATTCAACAATAACAATAAGTATACAGTAGAGGACATGTGCATGTTGATTGGTCTGTCAGACACTGTCCCTCATCTTATGGCAGGCAACAATGTAGTGCGCTGCCAACCCACAGCTCTCTGCGTCCTCCCCCAACAGGACGGGTAGCCTATCCTCATCAGAGGTTTTTGAAACCTTGAATAAGGGTTTCAAATTTGGGGAAATGACGCTCTCTAATTGTTTTATATTTTTTACACTTCGTCGGGAAATGCAGCTCCATCTCAGGTTCTGCTGTTGTGCAGTGGTTGCACAGCCTTTCCTCTACAGGGAGACAGGTTTTCCTGTGTCTGCCCTTCTCAATGGCAAGGCAGTGCTCACTGAGGCTGTACTTTGTCAAGGTTTTTCTAAGGTTTTGATCAGTAACCATGGTCAAATACTTAGCCACAGTGTACTGTCAATTTAGGGCCAGATAACACTGCATTTTGCTGTGTGCTTGTGCTTGTGTTTCCCAATAAGCAATATAGTTTTGTTTTGACTGTGTTGTAATTTGGTTTATCCTGATTGATTGGATGTTCTGGTCCTGAGGCTTCAGTGTGTTAGTAGAACAGGTTAGTGAACTCAGCCCCAGGACCAGCTGGATGAGGGGACTGAGGCTTCAGTGTGTTAGTAGAACAGGTTAGTGAACTCAGCCCCAGGACCAGCTGGATGAGGGGACTGAGGCTTCAGTGTGTTAGTAGAACAGGTTAGTGATCTCAGCCCCAGGACCAGCTGGATGAGGGGACTGAGGCTTAGATGTGTTAGTATAACAGGTTTGTGAACTCAGCCCCAGGACCAGCTGGATGAGGGGACTGAGGCTTCAGTGCGTTAGTAGAACAGGTTAGTGAACTCAGCCCCAGGACCAGCTGGATGAGGGGACTTTTCTTTGCTCAGCTCTTGGCATTGCAGGGCTTGGTAATGATATGAGAGGGGGTCACTGTATTTTAGATGTTTCCAAAACATTTTTATTATTAGTGGATATTGGCCTAATTCTGCCCTGCATGCATTGTTTGTAGTTTTCCTCTGGACATGTAGGAGAATCTTACAGAACTCTGCATGCAGGGTTTCAATGGGGTGTTTGTCCCATTTGATTAAATCTTGTTTTGCAAGTGGACCCCAAACCTCGCTGCCATAAAGTGCAATTGGTTCAATGACATATTCAATTTGTTTTAGTCAAATTTTAAGAGGTATTTCAATTTGAATTTGCTTTTAAATGGCGTAGAATGCCCTGGGTGCTTTCTCTCTTAGCTCATTCACTGCCTCATTAAGGTGTCCAGTTGAGCTTATTTTTTAAACCTAAGTAATTGTTGTGTGTGCAGTACTCTATATATTTAAACCTCAGTAATTGTAGTCTGTGCAGTACTCTATATATTTTGTAGCAATTGAGAACTTTGGTCTAATTCCCTGAGATCTGGATCTTCTCTGGAAAATCATTATTTTAGTCTTTTTGGGGTTTACTCCCAGGGCCCAGGTCTGGCAGTACTGCCATGTGCTGTGGGTGACAGGTCATCTGTGAAGAGTAGTCATTTAACTTCTGAATTGTGGAGACTAACACCAGGGGCTGAGGATTTTTCTAGAATAGTGGCCAATTCGTTGATGGAAATATTGAAGAGTGCAGGGCTCAGATTACAACCTTGGCGAAGGCCCCGCACCTGGTTAACCTCTTGAACCTCTGGGGGCAGTATTTCATTTTTGGATGAAAAACGTTCCCGTTTTAAACAAGATATTTTGTCACAAAAAGATGCTCGACTATGCATATAATTGACAGCTTTGGAAAGAAAACACTCTGACGTTTCCAAAACTGCAAAGATATTGTCTGTGAGTGCCCCAGAACTAATGCTACAGGCGAAACCAAGATGAAATTTCATACAGGAAGTGAGCCAGATTTTGGAGGCGCTGTTTTCCAATGTCTCCTTATATGGCTGTGAATGCGCAAGGAATGAGCCTACACTTTCTGTCGTTTCCCAAGGTGTTTGCAGCATTGTGACGTATTTGTAGGCATATCATTGGAAAATTGACCATAAGAGACTACATTTACCAGGTGTCCGCTCGGTGTCCTCCGTCGAAACTATTGTGTAATATCCAGGTGCATGCATGTTTCCATTTGGTTCAGAAGAGAAAGTCAACTGCCGCGAATGATTTATCATCGAAAGATATGTGAAAAACACCTTGAGGATTGGTTCTAAACAACGTTTGCCATGTTTCTGTCGATATTATGGAGTTAATTTGGAAAAAAGTTTGCGTTGTAATGACTGAATTTTCTTTTTTTTTTTTTCTTAGCCAAAAGTGATGAACAAAACGGAGCGATTTCTCCTACACAAATAATCTTTTTGGAAAAACTGAACATTTGCTATCTAACTGAGAGTCTCCTCATTGAAAACATCCGAAGTTCTTCAAAGGTAAATTATTTTATTTGAATGCTTTGTGAAAGTGTTGCCTGCTGAATGCTAGGCTTAATGCTATGCTAGCTATCAATACTCTTACACAAATGCTTGTGTAGCTATGGTTGAAAAGCATTTTTTGAAAATCCGAGATGACAGTGTTGTTAACAAAAGGCTAAGCTTGTGAACCAATATATTTATTTCATTTAATTTGCGATTTTCATGAATAGTTAACGTTGCGTTATGGTAATGAGCTTGAGGCTATAATTACGCTCCCGGATATGGGATTGCTCGATGCTAGAGGTTAAAGAATTCTGTTATTTTCTTACCAATTTCAATGCTGCACGTTTTGCCAGTATACATTGATTTAATTATGTCATATGTTTTACCCCCTACACCACTTTCAATAACTTTGTATAACAAATAGAATCAAATGCTTTTTGGAAGTCGATAAAGCCAGCATATATTTTGATATTATTTTGAGGGACATGTTTATCTATCAGGGTGTAAATATGATCAGTGGTGCGATGTTTTGGTATAAATCCAATTTGGCTTTTACTCAAGACATTGTCCATATTAAGGAAGTTTAGAACTCATTGATAATACTACAGAAAACCTTCCCTAGGTTACTGTTCACACAAATGCCTCTGGAATTGTTAGGGTCACATTTGTCTCCATTCTTATTGGGGTTATGAGTCCTTGATTCCAGATGTCAGGAATTAACCTACACTCAGGATCAAATTAAACAGTTTTAATATAGCCAATTGAAATGTTGCACTAGTGAGTTTGAGCATCTCATTTAGGATGCCATCAGGTCCGCAGGCCTTCTTAAATTTGAGGGCCTGAAGTTTCTTATAGAGCTCCTGGTCAGTAATTGGGGAGTCCAATGGATTTTGATTGTCCTTTATAGCTTTTTCTAATCCATCCCAACTTCTCATGAATTTGGCGTTGTTCTGCATTTGTGTCAATGTGAACGGTGTTGTAGAGTGTTTTAAAATGGGTTGTCCATATAGATTTTTTTTAGTTTTTCCCAATTTTGCCAGAAGGTGTTTGTGTTTATGGACTCCTCAATTAGTGTCAGCTGCTTGCTGTTGTACTGTGTTTTTTTGCTTCTGAGTGTACGTTTATAGAGTTTTAAAGTCTCTCTCTCTCTCTCTCTCTCTCTCTCTCTACCATAGAAGGGAAGCCACAGTACTGCCACACACACAGACGAATACAGAAGCACTCACTCACTCACTCACTCACTCACTCACTCACTCACTCACACACTCACACACACTCTCTCTCTCTCTCTCTCTCTCTCTCTCTTTCTCTCAAGTTCAACACAGCTGGAAACGATCTCAGAGCACATGGCCTTGTGCAAACTGTTTAAAGAATGCTAACAGGATAAAACCAGTCCTTATGGAGACCAGCAGAATGATGGCGTACTGGGTGTGTTTGTGAGAGAGTTGCCCCGTGGCCGACGTAAAGGAACTGATGTACACTACCTCATCACATCAGGGTGGTTTGGCTGGAGGAATCACCCACCACTACCTCATCACATCAGGGTGGTCTGGCTGGAGGAATCACCCACCACTACCTCATCACATCAGGGTGGTCTGGCTGGAGGAATCACCCACCACTACCTCAACACATCAGGGTGGTCTGGCTGGAGGAATCACCCACCACTACCTCATCACATCAGGGTGGTCTGGCTGGAGGAATCACCTACCACTACCTCATCACATCAGGGTGGTCTGGCTGGAGGAATCACCCTACACTACCTCATCACATCAGGGTGGTCTGGCTGGAGGAATCACCCACCACTACCTCATCACATCAGGGTGGTCTGGCTGGAGGAATCACCCACCACTACCTTATCACATCAGGGTGGTCTGGCTGGAGGAATCACCCACCACTACCTCATCACATCAGGGTGGTCTGGCTGGAGGAATCACCCACCACTACCTCATCACATCAGGGTGGTCTGGCTGGAGGAATCACCTACCACTACCTCATCACATCAGGGTGGTCTGGCTGGAGGAATCACCCACCACTACCTGCTGGGCTGTGTTGTGAGTCTCCATGAGTCATCTTGATTGGTGGGCTGTGTGAGTGGTGCTTGGTCTAGTGTGCAGGTGTTAGGGTGACAGTCCTCCATTTTGTCCCGCGTCCAACAACAAACATTTAATCAACGAATTGAAACCGTTGTTGTTGTCGTTGAGATCTGATACTCTGTGCAGCGCAAGACGAGACTTGTCAATGTCATATCGTCAACCAGTCACATTTGTTAAATCCTCTAGGGCAATATTCCAGCTGAATTTGGAGAGGACAGTTAATTACTTACAAAAAGCAGTTTTAACAAACATACAAATATATATGTATATATATGTATTAGTAGTGTTGGTCTCTGTATCGGTAGTGTTGGTGTCTATCTGTATCGGTAGTGTTGGTGTCTATCTGTATTAGTAGTGTTGGTGTCTATCTGTATCAGTAGTGTTGGTGTCTATCTGTATCAGTAGTGTTGGTGTCTATCTGTATTAGTAGTGTTGGTGTCTATCTGTATCAGTAGTGTTGGTGTCTGTATCGGTAGTGTTGGTGTCTATCTGTATTAGTAGTGTTGGTGTCTATCGGTATCAGTAGTGTTGGTGTCTATCTGTATCAGTAGTGTTGGTGTCTATCTGTATTAGTAGTGTTGGTGTCTATCTGTATCAGTAGTGTTGGTGTCTATCTGTATCAGTAGTGTTGGTGTCTATCTGTATCAGTAGTGTTGGTGTCTATCTGTATCAGTAGTGTTGGTGTCTATCTGTATTAGTAGTGTTGGTGTCTATCTCTATTAGTAGTGTTGGTGTCTATCTGTATTAGTAGTGTTGGTGTCTGTCTGTATTAGTAGTGTTGGTGTCTATCTGTATTAGAAGTGTTGGTGTCTGTATCAGTAGTGTTGGTGTCTAACTGTATCAGTAGTGTTGGTGTCTATCTGTATTAGTAGTGTTGGTGTCTATCTGTATTAGTAGTGTTGGTGTCTATCTGTATCAGTAGTGTTGGTGTCTATCTGTATTAGTAGTGCTGGTGTCTGTATCGGTAGTGTTGGTGTCTGTCTGTATCAGTAGTGTTGGTGTCTATCTGTATTAGTAGTGTTGGTGTCTATCTGTATTAGTAGTGTTGGTGTCTATCTGTATCAGCCATGTTGGTGTCTGTATTACTAGTGTTGGTGTCTATCTGTATCAGTAGTGTTGGTGTCTAACTGTATCAGTAGTGTTGGTGTCTATCTGTATTAGTAGTGTTGGTGTCTAGCTGTATTAGTAGTGTTGGTGTCTATCTGTATCAGTAGTGTTGGTGTCTATCTGTATTAGTAGTGTTGGTGTCTGTATTAATAGTGTTGGTGTCTGTATTAGTAGTGTTGGTGTCTGTATCGGTAGTGTTGGTGTCTATCTGTATCAGTATGGTGGTGTCTATCTGTATCAGTAGTGTTGGTGTCTATCTGTATTAGTAGTGTTGTGTGTCTATCTGTATCAGTAGTGCTGGTGTAGGAACTACAGGACTAATGACTGTCAGTCCTTACTAGCATCATTACAGTGTAGGAACTACATGACTAATGACTGTCAGACCTTACTAGCATCATTACAGTGTAGGAACTACAGGACTAATGACTGTCAGTCCTTACTAGCATCATTACAGTGTAGGAAAAACAGGACTAATGACTGTCAGTCCTTACTAGCATCATTACAGTGTAGGAACTACAGGACTAAAGACTGTCAGACCTTACTAGCATCATTACAGTGTAGGAACTACAGGACTAATGACTGTCAGTCCTTACTAGCATCATTACAGTGTAGGAACTACATGACTAATGACTGTCAGTCCTTACTAGCATCATTACAGTGTAGGAACTACAGGAATAATGACTGTCAGACCTTACTAGCATCATTACAGTGTAGGAACTACATGACTAATGACTGTCAGTCCTTACTAGCATCATTACAGTGTAGGAACTACAGGACTAATGACTGTCAGACTTTACTAGCATCATTACAGTGTAGGAACTACATGACTAATGACTGTCCGTCCTTACTAGCATCATTACAGTGTAGGAACTACAGGACTAATGACTGTCAGACCTTACTAGCATCATTACAGTGTAGGAACTACAGGACTAATGACTGTCAGACCTTACTAGCATCATTACAGTGTAGGAACTACAGGACTAATGACTGTCAGACCTTACTAGCATCATTACAGTGTAGGAACTACAGGACTAATGACTGTCAATCCTTACTAGCATCATTACAGTGTAGGAACTACAGGACTAATGATTGTCAGACCTTACTAGCATCATTACAGTGTAGGAACTACAGGACTAATGACTGTCAGACTTTACTAGCATCATTACAGTGTAGGAACTACAGGACTAATGACTGTCAGACCTGACTAGCATCATTACAGTGTAGGAACTACAGGACTAATGACTGTCAGACCTGACTAGCATCATTACAGTGTAGGAACTACAGGACTAATGACTGTCAGTCCTTACTAGCATCATTACAGTGTAGGAACTACAGGACTAATGACTGTCAGTCCTTACTAGCATCATTACAGTGTAGGAACTACAGGACTAATGACTGTCAGTCCTTACTAGCATCATTACAGTGTAGGAACTACATGACTAATGACTGTCAGTCCTTACTAGCATCATTACAGTGTAGGAACTACATGAACAATGACTGTCAGACCTTACTAGCATCATTACAGTGTAGGAACTACAGGACTAATGACTGTCAGACCTTACTAGCATCATTACAGTGTAGGAACTACATGACTAATGACTGTCAGTCCTTACTAGCATCATTACAGTGTAGGAACTACAGGACTAATGACTGTCAGTCCTACCAGCATCATTACAGTGTAGGAACTACATGACTAATGACTGTCAGTCCTTACTAGCATCATTACAGTGTAGGAACTACATGACTAATGACTGTCAGTCCTTACTAGCATCATTACAGTGTAGGAACTACATGCCTAATGACTGTCAGTCCTTACTAGCATCATTACAGTGTAGGAACTACATGACTAATGACTGTCAGTCCTTACTAGCATCATTACAGTGTAGGAACTACATGACTAATGACTGTCAGTCCTTACTAGCATCATTACAGTGTAGGAACTACATGACTAATGACTGTCAGTCCTGACTAGCATCATTACAGTGTAGGAACTACATGACTAATGACTGTCAGTCCTTACTAGCATCATTACAGTGTAGGAACTACAGGACTAATGACTGTCAGTCCTTACTAGCATCATTACAGTGTAGGAACTACAGGACTAATGACTGTCAGTCCTTACTAGCATCATTACAGTGTAGGAACTACAGGACTAATGACTGTCAGTCCTTACTAGCATCATTACAGTGTAGGAACTACATGACTAATGACTGTCAGTCCTTACTAGCATCATTACAGTGTAGGAACTACAGGACTAAAGACTGTCAGACCTTACTAGCATCATTACAGTGTAGGAACTACATGACTAATGACTGTCAGACCTGACTAGCATCATTACAGTGTAGGAACTACAGGACTAATGACTGTCAGACCTTACTAGCATCATTACAGTGTAGGAACTACATGACTAATGACTGTCAGTCCTTACTAGCATCATTACAGTGTAGGAACTACATGACTAATGACTGTCAGACCTGACTAGCATCATTACAGTGTAGGAACTACAGGACTAATGACTGTCAGACCTCATTAGTTTTAATTACTCTTTACAGTTCAAGACTTAATTAATTGGCCAATACGTGAAGAGAAGCGCTAATCACACAGCTACTTCAGCACCCTATAAAAATATATAAATATATGTGAGAGGGAGCCATTTTTAATATATTAGGAAATGAATAAACCCAGACATGAAATAGTAGCTCCAGCTGCCACCGGTTGGTTTTGACATTAAACTGTATTTAAACTGTATCAATCTGTTGCCCTTTGAAACTGCAATTAACCCCCCAGACAGACCTGGGAGGAGGGAGAGAGAGGAAGCATCAGTACCAACACACAGTCGGTCAGAGAGTCAGTCAGTCAGTCAGTAAAGCAGAGTCAGTCAGTCAGTGAAACAGTCAGTCAGTCAGTGAAACAGAGTCAGTCAGTCAGTAAAGCAGAGTCAGTCAGTCAGTGAAACAGTCAGTCAGTCAGTGAAACAGAGTCAGTCAGTCAGTGAAACAGAGTCAGTCAGTAAAACAGAGTCAGTCAGTAAAACAGAGTCAGTCAGTCAGTGAAACAGAGTCAGTCAGTCAGTAAAACAGAGTCAGTCAGTCAGTAAAACAGAGTCAGTCAGTAAAACAGAGTCAGTCAGTAAAACAGAGTCAGTCAGTCAGTAAAACAGAGTCAGTCAGTAAAACAGAGTCAGTCAGTCAGTAAAACAGAGTCAGTCAGTCAGTAAAACAGAGTCAGTCAGTAAAACAGAGTCAGTCAGTCAGTGAAACAGAGTCAGTCAGTCAGTAAAACAGAGTCAGTCAGTAAAACAGAGTCAGTCAGTAAAACAGAGTCAGTCAGTCAGTAAAACAGAGTCAGTCAGTAAAACAGAGTCAGTCAGTCAGTAAAACAGAGTCAGTCAGTAAAACAGAGTCAGTCAGTCAGTGAAACAGAGTCAGTCAGTCAGTGAAACAGAGTCAGTCAGTAAAACAGAGTCAGTCAGTAAAACAGAGTCAGTCAGTCAGTGAAACAGAGTCAGTCAGTCAGTAAAACAGAGTCAGTCAGTAAAACAGAGTCAGTCAGTCAGTGAAACAGAGTCAGTCAGTCAGTAAAACAGAGTCAGTCAGTCAGTAAAACAGAGTCAGTCAGTCAGTCAGTAAAACAGAGTCAGTCAGTCAGTGAAACAGAGTCAGTCAGTCAGTAAAACAGTCCAGTCAGTAAAACAGAGTCAGTCAGTCAGTGAAACAGTCGTCAGTGAAACAGTCAGTCAGTCAGT
>NW_027009233.1:0-50219 GCF_036934945.1 Oncorhynchus masou masou | reverse complement strand
AAGCCCCAGCTACACCTGTCCAAGCCTCATCTACACCTATCCAAGCCCCAGCTACACCTGTCCAAGCCTCATCTACACCTATCCAAGCCTCATCTACACCTGTCCAAGCCCCATCTACACCTGTCCAAGCCCCATCTACACCTGTCCAAGCCCCAGCTACACCTATCCAAGCCCCAGCTACACCTATCCAAGCCCCAGCTACACCTATCCAAGCCCCAGCTACACCTATCCAAGCCCCAGCTACACCTGTCCAAGCCCCAGCTACACCTATCCAAGCCCCAGCTACACCTGTCCAAGCCCCAGCTACACCTGTCCAAGCCCCAGCTACACCGGTCCAAGCCCCAGCTACACCTGTCCAAGCCCCAGCTACACCTATCCAAGCCTCATCTACACCTATCCAAGCCTCATCTACACCTGTCCAAGCCCCATCTACACCTGTCCAAGCCTCATCTACACCTGTCCAAGCCCCATCTACACCTGTCCAAGCCCCATCTACACCTATCCAAGCCCCATCTACACATGTCCAAGCCTCATCTACACCTGTCCAAGCCCCAGCTACACCTGTCCAAGCCCCAGCTACACCTGTCCAAGCCCCAGCTACACCTGTCCAAGCCCCAGCTACACCTATCCAAGCCCCATCAGGACAAACACAGCAGGGTGGAGTCATCACCGGATCGCTACACCTATCCAAGCCCCAGCTACACCTGTCCAAGCCCCATCTACACCTGTCCAAGCCCCAGCTACACCTGTCCAAGCCCCATCTACACCTATCCAAGCCCCAGCTACACCTGTCCAAGCCCCAGCTACACCTGTCCAAGCCCCAGCTACACCTGTCCAAGCCCCATCTACACCTGTCCAAGCCCCAGCTACACCTATCCAAGCCCCAGCTACACCTGTCCAAGCCCCAGCTACACCTGTCCAAGCCCCAGCTACACCTGTCCAAGCCCCAGCTACACCTGTCCAAGCCCCAGCTACACATGTCCAAGCCCCAGCTACACCTGTCCAAGCCCCAGCTTACACCTGTCCAAGCCCCAGCTACACCTGTCCAAGCCCCAGCTACACCTGTCCAAGCCCCATCAGGACAAACACAGCAGGGTGGAGTCATCACCATATCGCTACACCTGTCCAAGCCCCATCAGGACAAACACAGCAGGGTGGAGTCATCACCATATCGCTACACCTGTCCAAGCCCCAGCTACACCTATCCAAGCCCCATCAGGACAAACACAGCAGGGTGGAGTCATCACCATATCGCTACACCTGTCCAAGCCCCAGCTACACCTATCCAAGCCCCAGCTACACCTGTCCAAGCCCCAGCTACACCTATCCAAGCCCCATCAGGTCAAACACTACAAAGAGTTGTGGATTAAAGGCCCCTACCTTGACGTGGTGAGAGTGATTCCAACTCAACCACCCCCGACTCAGACTGGCTGCCTGTTGAGGACAAGTGACCCCCGACTCAGACTGGCTGCCTGTTGAGGACAAGTGACCCCCGACTCAGACTGGCTGCCTGTTGAGGACAAGTGACCCCCGACTCAGACTGGCTGCCTGTTGAGGACAAGTGACCCCGACTCAGACTGGCTGCCTGTTGAGGACAAGTGACCCCGACTCAGACTGGCTGCCTGTTGAGGACAAGTGACCCCTGACTCAGACTGGCTGCCTGTCGAGGCAGAACATCCCATCCACACTGTACCGACCTCTATTCCACACGCCACAATTAAGTATTTCAGTCTGATTGTCATGTGAGTATACAAAAAAATAATCTGAAAATAAATGAACTATCCCTGTACGCAAAAAAATACAAGTTTATATATTTAAATTGTAAATATTGCCAGCTTAGTTTTCACAGCTGTTTCACAAGGTGTTCAACGCTGTAAATTGTAACGTATCCCTTGATAGTATTTGTTAGTTCAACATTATTCATTGTTTTATCATAGGACCTATAATTTGTACATATATTTTCAACCACAGGGGTGTACACTGTATGCTGAATTCATGGGTAATTCATGGGTATATACTGCATCATGAATTCACAAGTCCAGAAAACGGATGGAGCAACTAAGGATTCTAGCATTAAATGTGTGATTTTGACTGTATGTATTGTGATTGCTCATAATGAATTGTCTCATCGAGGATATGAATGTTTTCTAAACTAAATGACAGAGGAAGACAGAACAAAACAAGACATTTGTATCTTCTGCGGTGAGTCTGGACTGCCTTGATAAGATATAGTTCTGCCAGCCAGTCAGCCAGCCAGTCAGCCAGCCAGACAGACAGCCAGCCAGCCAGACAGACAGGCATTGAGTGCATCTCAAATAGAACCCTGTACCTTAGTGAACAGAGACCTGATCAAAAGTAGTGCCCTAAGTAGCGAATAGGGTGCCGTTTGGAACGCATTCACTGACTGAGTGACTGACTGAACAGAAACCCCCTGAAAGGATCTGTGGAAATAGATGAGACACACCCAGCCCGTCTTCAGCCACTGTCTTTAGTAATGACTCATTCTCTAAACCCAGCTCTTCCCTGAACAAGGCCGTTAAGGGGTTGAGTTAAATGTGGAAGACACATTTCAGTTGAATGCATTCAGTTGGACAACTGACGAGGTATCCCCTTTACCCTTTCCTTTCTTCAGCCACTGTCTTCAGCCATCGGATGTTGGGATGTATCCCAATGGCAAGCTGTTCCCTATAGTGCACTACTTTAGACCAGGGCCCATAGGGGTTAGGGTGACATTAGGGGGACACAGACACTTTTGTGAAAGGAAATACATGTCTCCACAGAAAAGGTATTCTTAGAGCCATGATATAACAGAAGGGTACTCAGGTTGATATAACAGAAGGGTACTCAGGCAGGTTGATATAACAGAAGGGTACTCAGGTTGATATAACAGAAGGCTACTCAGGTTGATATAACAGAAGGCTACTCAGGTTGATATAACAGAAGTGTACTCAGGTTGATATAACAGAAGGGTACTCAGGTTGATATAACAGAAGGGTACTCAGGCAGGTTGATATAACAGAAGGGTACTCAGGCAGGTTGATATAACAGAAGGGTACTCAGGTTGATATAACAGAAGTGTACTCAGGTTGATATAACAGTAGGCTACTCAGACAGGTTGATATAACAGAAGGGTACCCAGGTTGATATAACAGAAGGGTACTCAGGTTGATATAACAGAAGGGTACTCAGACTGGATGATGTAATAGAAGTGTACTCAGGTTGATATAACAGAAAGGTACTCAGGTTGATATAACAGAAGGGTACTCAGACTGGTTGATATAACAGAAGGGTACTCAGGTTGATATAACAGAAGTGTACTCAGGTTGATATAACAGAAGGGTACTCAGGTTGATATAACAGAAGGGTACTCAGGCAGGTTGATATAACAGAAGGGTACTCAGGCAGGTTGATATAACAGAAGTGTACTCAGGTTGATATAACAGTAGGCTACTCAGACAGGTTGATATAACAGAAGGGTACCCAGGTTGATATAACAGAAGGGTACTCAGGTTGATATAACAGAAGGGTACTCAGGTTGATATAACAGAAGGGTACTCAGACTGGTTGATATAACAGAAGGGTACTCAGGTTGATATAACAGAAGGGTACTCAGGCAGGTTGATATAACAGAAGGGTACTCAGACAGGTTGATATCACAGAAGGGTGCTCAGGTTGATATAACAGAAGGGTGCTCAGGTTGATATAACAGAAGGGTACTCAGACAGGTTGATTTAACAGAAGGGTGCTCAGGTTGATATAACAGAAGGGTGCTCAGGTTGATATAACAGAAGGGTACTCAGACAGGTTGATTTAACAGAAGGGTGCTCAGGTTGATATAACAGAAGGGTACTCAGGTTGATATAACAGAAGGGTGCTCAGGTTGATATAACAGAAGGGTACTCAGGCAGGTTGATATAACAGAAGGGTACTCAGACAGGTTGATATCACAGAAGGGTGCTCAGGTTGATATAACAGAAGGGTGCTCAGGTTGATATAACAGAAGGGTACTCAGACAGGTTGATTTAACAGAAGGGTACTCAGACTGGTTGATATAACAGAAGGGTACTCAGACAGGTTGATATAACAGAAGGGTACTCAGGCAGGTTGATATAACAGAAGGGTGTTCAGGTTGATATAACAGAAGGGTACTCCGGCAGGTTGATATAACAGAAGGGTACTCCGGCAGGTTGATATAACAGAAGGGTACTCAGACAGGTTGATATAACAGAAGGGTACTCAGACAGGTTGATTTAACAGTAGGCTACTCAGACATATTCACATTGCAGTCTGCTGCTTGTCCTCTGTCTCACATCTGTAATGGCATGTTCTGGGTTGTACGTTTGTGTCCCAGTCTGCTCTTCCCTCCTGCCACCACAAGGTGGCACTGTTCTATAGAGTACTGTAGTGAGACATGTTCACCCCCTGATGGTGTGCATAATTTCAGTCTGCAATGTATACCTGCCTGAGTAGCCTTCTGTTATATCAACCTGCCTGAGTAGACTTTTACCATCCTAATGTGCCTCTTGTTTGCCATATGTCCTTATAAGGATGTTGGGATTACTGCAGTTCACAGACCAATGCATGAGTCACACCAGCAGGAGAGCTCATTCTACACATGCCAGTCCAGATATCACGTGGGATGGCCAGCCCTGTTTGTTAGCAAAATAGGTACATCTGCACACCAGCAAATTTCCAGACAACATTTTGGCTGTTGAATGGCCTCCTGACATGTCTCTAATGACTGCCAGATGAGAGGACTGATGGAGTGGGCCAATCCAGGGAAGTTCTGGGATAGTCAGGGGAGGACTGATGGAGTGGGCCAATCCAGGGAAGTTCTGGGATAGTCAGGGGAGGACTGATGGAGTGGGCCAATCCAGGGAAGTTCTGGGATAGTCAGGGGAGGACTGATGGAGTGGGCCAATCCAGGGAAGTTCTGGGATAGTCAGGGGAGGACTGATGGAGTGGGCCAATCCAGGGAAGTTCTGGGATAGTCAGGGGAGGACTGATGGAGTGGGCCAATCCAGGGAAGTTCTGGGATAGTCAGGGAGGACTGATGGAGTGGGCCAGTCCAGGGAAGTTCTGGGATAGTCAGGGGGAGGACTGATGGAGTGGGCCAATCCAGGGAAGTTCTGGGATAGTCAGGGAGGACTGATGGAGTGGGCCAATCCAGGGAAGTTCTGGGATAGTCAGGGAGGACTGATGGAGTGGGCCAATCCAGGAAGTTCTGGGATAGTCAGGGGAGGACTGATGGAGGGGCCAATCCAGAGAAGTTCTGGGATAGTCAGGGAGGACTGATGGAGGGGCCAATCCAGAGAAGTTCTGGGATAGTCAGGGGAGGACTGATGGAGTGGGCCAGTCCAGGGAAGTTCTGGGATAGTCAGGGAGGACTGATGGAGTGGGCCAGTCCAGGGAAGTTCTGGGATAGTCAGGGGAGGACTGATGGAGTGGGCCAGTCCAGGGAAGTTCTGGGATAGTCAGGGGAGGACTGATGGGAGTGGGCCAATCCAGGGAAGTTCTGGGATAGTCAGGGAGGACTGATGGAGTGGGCCAATCCAGGGAAGTTCTGGGATAGTCAGGGGAGGACTGATGGAGTGGGCCAATCCAGGGAAGTTCTGGGATAGTCAGGGGAGGACTGATGGAGTGGGCCAATCCAGGGAAGTTCTGGGATAGTCAGGGGAGGACTGATGGAGTGGGCCAATCCAGGGAAGTTCTGGGAGATTCAGGATGGCAGAGACATTGAAGAGGTACATTTCTGATTATGTGAAGGCCCACTAAGCGGATGGCATTTCTTGTCAATGAGTGTCATGTTGTGTTTGTTCATTGTAGTGAACACCTGCTTTATGAGCTGTCATGTGTGGTTGCATCCTCCCCATACACCATAATGTCACCAAGGCGACTCCAGGGCAGACGACCAAGATGGTGGGCATGATTGTCTGGAAGAAGTAATGTGTCAGATCAACCCAGAACAGCAGAAGAGTGCACCAGAACATTCTAAATGTGCATCACAAATGTTGGATTCAGGCAGACGTATTAGACTAGCCATGAACCAAAGCTCACTTATAAATGATAAGGAGGTGACTTAAGAGCCCAATCCTGGAGGGGAAAGTTGTAGAGCTAGGGAGAAGGCGTTAGAGTCATGGGATGGATTTACAGTACTTATATTAGAGCCTCCCAGTTGCCTCATTTTTTAAATTTAATTGAACCTTTATTTAACCAGGAAGGGCTCATTGAGATTAAAATGTCTTTTTCAAGAGCGCCCTGGCCAAGATGGGCAGCACCAAGTCATTACAAAAAGAATTACAGACAGACAACATGAAAAACTTCAAGTAATCTAGTAAAAACCATTGAATTCACAAGAGTATAAAACAGCAAATGAAAAACATTGACAGGTCAGGGAATCAGCCTAATTGATCCTCAAAGAGGCTTGTGACTGAGAATGCTTGGTGTTGCCATGGCAAGCAGTCTGCTGACTTGTCTATATCAGACAAAGGTGTTTGAGTGTCATTATGGCAGACCGGCTGGATTCTCAACGTAGCTGAAGTACACAACAAATAGTTTTGAGTACAGGTCATAAGTACAGTACGCAAATGTGAAAAATGTCTCATTTAAAAGGTGTACATACAGTATACAGGTGGTTAAACCACCATTTAATGGTAATATGGCAGCCATATTGGATTTTGGACGCCATATTGGATTTTGGACGCCATATTGGATTTTGGATGCCATATTGGATTTTGACGCCATATTGGATTTGGGGGAGGGGCTAATGTAAGTTCAAGAGTAGTGGCTCCGCAAATAAAATCCACAGAGGATCCTTTGACAGTTTTCAGTGTCTGAGACCACTTGCCTTAGAGCCAATTACAATCGCCACAACATAAACACAACGTGTAGCTGGATGTTGTCAGTTAGGACCATACAGCACAGAAGGAGAGCACATTTGCCTTGGAAAGTTGTCTATTGGACAGCTACCAAAAAGCTGTTTATGTTCATAGTTTAGATTTCCACCTATTGCATCTGTTTACAGGTCTATGTTTCCTACTTGCATTAAAATACCATAATGTTGTTTGTTTGTGTATATAACCATATCCTAATGTTGTTTGTTTGTGTATATAAACATTTTGGGTCACATGAGTTTATGTGGCCCAACTCTCTCCAGCCAGGCATTATTCTGCACTATTTGAGTTTAGGGGGCGTGTCACACACAGTATCTATCAATTTAACCACTTTTGCAGTGAAATATGTTTACACAATGATCCATTTCATATATGGGAGAACTTCATGGGTCTGCTGTGTTATACCTTGGGTATCTAAAGACTTTTTTGAGGATTGGCCACTTTTAATTTGACCTTTATTTAACTTGGCAAGTCAGTTAAGAACAAATTCTTATTTTCAATGACGGCCTAGGAACAGTGGGTTAACTGTCTGTTCAGGGGGCAGAACAACAGATTTGTATCTTGTCAGCTCAGGGGTTTGATCTTGCAACCTTCCGGTTACTAGTCCAACGCTCTAACCACGAGACTTTTATCTTCTGGACAATGGTTGCAACATAGACGTATAAACCCTATGTGCCATCATGTCCCCGAATAAGCAGAACACAAAAAATTAGTTTTGGTCAAATCATTTCCAAATCAACACTTTCCTCACTTACCGTGTCAAATGGATCACTGTAGATGGTCTGGGACAACTTGGAAATGTGCAAACACACACACTGAATAAGGTTGGGTCTGGGGAGTGGGGTCTCTGCTATGCACATAGAGTAGATGAAGAAGAAACATGGTCGAGGCATAAATAAAACATGTTGTTATTCCATCTAGATGAACGGTATGTTCTTTCCTTTATGCGCCACGACGAGACTAAATAATATTGGAGCCTTTCTGCCGCTGTGCATAATGAAAACGGCTTATCATGATGTCGTCCCCGGGCGTTACTTCGTCTTTTTCCATTTATCCGAATTAAGTGAATGTCACCTGAACCATGTGACCAGTGGACACCGTTTCGCTCGTCTTCGGGATTGAGAACAATAAGAGAAAAAGAAAATAAAGAGAGAAAATAAAGAGTTAAATTGGGAAGCGATTAAAATGAATAGAAGCCATCTCTACATGAGAGACATACTATTTCCTCATTTATTTAACATTCATTGAATTGAATTATCCGTCCTTTTTATCTTTAAATTGTCTGCATGTTTACCCTAAATATGCAAATTTATGTTTGCTGCAAGTGTTCTATGATTTTTTTTCTCCATCAATATATGCCTACGAGTCCGTCCTGAATTATTGGCCCCTAGGTAAATATGAACGGCCCCTAGGTAAATATGAACGGCCCCTAGGTAAATATGAACGGCCCCTAGGTAAATATGAACGGCCCCTAGGTAAATATGAACAAAAAAGGCTGTTAAGAAGTAAATTAAGAAGTAAAGTAACAGTTCTGAGTCATCTCCTAGAATGTTTTGATGAGGTGGGAGAACACCCTCTCCCTTTAATAACAGTTCTGAGTCATCTCCTAGAATGTTTTGATGAGGTGGGAGAACACCCTCTCCCTTTAATAACAGTTCTGAGTCATCTCCTAGAATGTTTTGATGAGGTGAGAGAACACCCTCTCCCTTTAATAACAGTTCTGAGTCATCTCCTAGAATGTTTTGATGAGGTGAGAGAACACCCCTCCCTTTAATAACAGTTCTGAGTCATCTCCTAGAATGTTTTGATGAGGTGGGAGAACACCCTCTCCCTTTAATAACAGTTCTGAGTCATCTCCTAGAATGTTTTGATGAGGTGAGAGAACACCCCTCCCTTTAATAACAGTTCTGAGTCATCTCCTAGAATGTTTTGATGAGGTGAGAGAACACCCTCTCCCTTTAATAACAGTTCTGAGTCATCTCCTAGAATGTTTTGATGAGGTGGGAGAACACCCTCTCCCTTTAATAACAGTTCTGAGTCATCTCCTAGAATGTTTTGATGAGGTGAGAGAACACCCCCTCCCTTTAATAACAGTTCTGAGTCATCTCCTAGAATGTTTTGATGAGGTGAGAGAACACCCTCTCCCTTTAATAACAGTTCTGAGTCATCTCCTAGAATGTTTTGATGAGGTGAGAGAACACCCCTCCCTTTAATAACAGTTCTGAGTCATCTCCTAGAATGTTTTGATGAGGTGAGAGAACACCCTCTCCCTTTAATAACAGTTCTGAGTCATCTCCTAGAATGTTTTGATGAGGTGGGAGAACACCCTCTCCCTTTAATAACAGTTCTGAGTCATCTCCTAGAATGTTTTGATGAGGTGGGAGAACACCCTCTCCCTTTAATAACAGTTCTGAGTCATCTCCTAGAATGTGTTGATGAGGTGGGAGAACACCCTCTCCCTTTAATAACAGTTCTGAGTCATCTCCTAGAATGTTTTGATGAGGTGAGAGAACACCCTCTCCCTTTAATAACAGTTCTGAGTCATCTCCTAGAATGTTTTGATGAGGTGAGAGAACACCCTCTCCCTTTAATAACAGTTCTGAGTCATCTCCTAGAATGTTTTGATGAGGTGGGAGAACACCCTCTCCCTTTAATAACAGTTCTGAGTCATCTCCTAGAATGTTTTGATGAGGTGAGAGAACACCCTCTCCCTTTAATAACAGCTCTGAGTCATCTCCTAGAATGTTTTGATGAGGTGAGAGAACACCCTCTCCCTTTAATAACAGTTCTGAGTCATCTCCTAGAATGTTTTGATGAGGTGGGAGAACACCCTCTCCCTTTAATAACAGTTCTGAGTCATCTCCTAGAATGATTTGATGAGGTGGGAGAACACCCTCTCCCTTTAATAACAGTTCTGAGTCATCTCCTAGAATGTTTTGATAAGGTGAGAGAACACCCCCTCCCTTTAATAACAGTTCTGAGTCATCTCCTAGAATGTTTTGATAAGGTGAGAGAACACCCCCTCCCTTTAATAACAGTTCTGAGTCATCTCCTAGAATGTTTTGATGAGGTGGGAGAACACCCTCTCCCTTTAATAACAGTTCTGAGTCATCTCCTAGAATGTTTTGATGAGGTGGGAGAACACCCTCTCCCTTTAATAACAGTTCTGAGTCATCTCCTAGAATGATTTGATGAGGTGAGAGAACACCCTCTCCCTTTAATAACAGTTCTGAGTCATCTCCTAGAATGTTTTGATGAGGTGGGAGAACACCCTCTCCCTTTAATAACAGTTCTGAGTCATCTCCTAGAATGTTTTGATGAGGTGAGAGAACACCCTCTCCCTTTAATAACAGTTCTGAGTCATCTCCTAGAATGTTTTGATGAGGTGAGAGAACACCCCCTCCCTTTAATAACAGTTCTGAGTCATCTCCTAGAATGTTTTGATGAGGTGGGAGAACACCCTCTCCCTTTAATAACAGTTCTGAGTCATCTCCTAGAATGTTTTGATGAGGTGAGAGAACACCCCCTCCCTTTAATAACAGTTCTGAGTCATCTCCTAGAATGTTTTGATGAGGTGAGAGAACACCCTCTCCCTTTAATAACAGTTCTGAGTCATCTCCTAGAATGTTTTGATGAGGTGGGAGAACACCCTCTCCCTTTAATAACAGTTCTGAGTCATCTCCTAGAATGTTTTGATGAGGTGAGAGAACACCCCCTCCCTTTAATAACAGTTCTGAGTCATCTCCTAGAATGTTTTGATGAGGTGAGAGAACACCCTCTCCCTTTAATAACAGTTCTGAGTCATCTCCTAGAATGTTTTGATGAGGTGAGAGAACACCCCCTCCCTTTAATAACAGTTCTGAGTCATCTCCTAGAATGTTTTGATGAGGTGGGAGAACACCCTCTCCCTTTAATAACAGTTCTGAGTCATCTCCTAGAATGTTTTGATGAGGTGGGAGAACACCCTCTCCCTTTAATAACAGTTCTGAGTCATCTCCTAGAATGTGTTGATGAGGTGGGAGAACACCCTCTCCCTTTAATAACAGTTCTGAGTCATCTCCTAGAATGTTTTGATGAGGTGAGAGAACACCCTCTCCCTTTAATAACAGTTCTGAGTCATCTCCTAGAATGTTTTGATGAGGTGAGAGAACACCCTCTCCCTTTAATAACAGTTCTGAGTCATCTCCTAGAATGTTTTGATGAGGTGGGAGAACACCCCTCCCTTTAATAACAGTTCTGAGTCATCTCCTAGAATGTTTTGATGAGGTGAGAGAACACCCTCTCCCTTTAATAACAGTTCTGAGTCATCTCCTAGAATGTTTTGATGAGGTGGGAGAACACCCTCTCCCTTTAATAACAGTTCTGAGTCATCTCCTAGAATGTTTTGATGAGGTGAGAGAACACCCTCTCCCTTTAATAACAGCTCTGAGTCATCTCCTAGAATGTTTTGATGAGGTGAGAGAACACCCTCTCCCTTTAATAACAGTTCTGAGTCATCTCCTAGAATGTTTTGATAAGGTGAGAGAACACCCTCTCCCTTTAATAACAGTTCTGAGTCATCTCCTAGAATGTTTTGATAAGGTGAGAGAACACCCCCTCCCTTTAATAACAGTTCTGAGTCATCTCCTAGAATGTTTTGATGAGGTGGGAGAACACCCTCTCCCTTTAATAACAGTTCTGAGTCATCTCCTAGAATGTTTTGATGAGGTGGGAGGAGAACACCCTCTCCCTTTAATAACAGTTCTGAGTCATCTCCTAGAATGTTTTGATGAGGTGGGAGAACACCCTCTCCCTTTAATAACAGTTCTGAGTCATCTCCTAGAATGTTTTGATGAGGTGAGAGAACACCCTCTCCCTTTAATAACAGTTCTGAGTCATCTCCTAGAATGTTTTGATGAGGTGAGAGAACACCCCCTCCCTTTAATAACAGTTCTGAGTCATCTCCTAGAATGTTTTGATAAGGTGAGAGAACACCCCCTCCCTTTAATAACAGTTCTGAGTCATCTCCTAGAATGTTTTGATGAGGTGAGAGAACACCCTCTCCCTTTAATAACAGTTCTGAGTCATCTCCTAGAATGTTTTGATGAGGTGAGAGAACACCCTCTCCCTTTAATAACAGTTCTGAGTCATCTCCTAGAATGTTTTGATGAGGTGGGAGAACACCCCCTCCCTTTAATAACAGTTCTGAGTCATCTCCTAGAATGTTTTGATGAGGTGGGAGAACACCCTCTCCCTTTAATAACAGTTCTGAGTCATCTCCTAGAATGTGTTGATGAGGTGGGAGAACACCCTCTCCCTTTAATAACAGTTCTGAGTCATCTCCTAGAATGATTTGATGAGGTGGGAGAACACCCTCTCCCTTTAATAACAGTTCTGAGTCATCTCCTAGAATGTTTTGATGAGGTGGGAGAACACCCTCTCCCTTTAATAACAGTTCTGAGTCATCTCCTAGAATGTTTTGATGAGGTGGGAGAACACCCCCTCCCTTTAATAACAGTTCTGAGTCATCTCCTAGAATGATTTGATGAGGTGGGAGAACACCCTCTCCCTTTAATAACAGTTCTGAGTCATCTCCTAGAATGTTTTGATGAGGTGAGAGAACACCCTCTCCCTTTAATAACAGTTCTGAGTCATCTCCTAGAATGTTTTGATGAGGTGAGAGAACACCCTCTCCCTTTAATAACAGTTCTGAGTCATCTCCTAGAATGTTTTGATGAGGTGGGAGAACACCCTCTCCCTTTAATAACAGTTCTGAGTCATCTCCTAGAATGTTTTGATGAGTTGAGAGAACACCCTCTCCCTTTAATAACAGTTCTGAGTCATCTCCTAGAATGTTTTGATGAGGTGAGAGAACACCCTCTCCCTTTAATAACAGTTCTGAGTCATCTCCTAGAATGTTTTGATGAGGTGAGAGAACACCCTCTCCCTTTAATAACAGTTCTGAGTCATCTCCTAGAATGTTTTGATGAGGTGAGAGAACACCCTCTCCCTTTAATAACAGTTCTGAGTCATCTCTTAGAATGTTTTGATGAGGTGAGAGAACACCCTCTCCCTTTAATAACAGTTCTGAGTCATCTCCTAGAATGTTTTGATGAGGTGAGAGAACACCCTCTCCCTTTAATAACAGTTCTGAGTCATCTCCTAGAATGTTTTGATGAGGTGGGAGAACACCCTCTCCCTTTAATAACAGTTCTGAGTCATCTCCTAGAATGTGTTGATGAGGTGGGAGAACACCCCCTCCCTTTAATAACAGTTCTGAGTCATCTCCTAGAATGTGTTGATGAGGTGGGAGAACACCCTCTCCCTTTAATAACAGTTCTGAGTCATCTCCTAGAATGTGTTGATGAGGTGGGAGAACACCCTCTCCCTTTAATAACAGTTCTGAGTCATCTCCTAGAATGTTTTGATGAGGTGGGAGAACACCCTCTCCCTTTAATAACAGTTCTGAGTCATCTCCTAGAATGATTTGATAAGGTGAGAGAACACCCTCTCCCTTTAATAACAGTTCTGAGTCATCTCCTAGACCAAGTTTCACCCTTCTGGCAGAGGCAGACAGGTTTTGGCCTAAAATCTCCTGGTTCATGGAGTCGATGAAGCCATGTTTCCTAACAAGGTACCCAGGGCCTTTGGAAGTAAAACAGCCCCACATCATCTCAGATCCACCACCTGTCACGCCCTGGTCTTAGTATTTTATGTTTTCTTTATCATTTTGGTCAGGCCAGGGTGTGACATGGGTTAATTATGTGGTGTTTTGTCTTGTTTGTTTTTGTAGGTATTGGGATTGTGGTATAGTGGGGTTATCTAGGAAAGTCTATGGTTGCCTGAAGTGGTTCTCAATCAGAGGCAGGTGTTTATCGTTGTCTCTGATTGGGAACCATATTTAGGCAGCCATATTCTTTGAGTGTTTTGTGGGTGATTGTTCCTGTATCTGTTTGTTTGCACCAGATAGGCTGGTTAGTTTTTCTTGTTTTGTATTGTCTATTAAACAAGTATCAAAATTACCATGCTGCATTTTGGTCCTCCTCTCCTTCACTGTGAGAAAACCGTAACACCACCATACTTCACAGTGGGTATTAGGTTATTTTCTGCATGACCATGACTCTTTTACACCAAACCTACTTCTGGCGTTTGTTGCCAAAAATATATATTTTAGTCTCAATGACATTTAGCAAACTCCAGGCACTTACATTTGTGGATTGGTGACAGCAGAGGCTTTCTTCTGGCAACCCTTCCAAATAACTTATTGTAGTTTTGGAGACTTGATGACCCCAAAATGTAACCAACTTCTGCAATTCTCCAACTGTAATCCTTGGAGATAGTTTCGCCACTTGAACCATCCATCTCACTGTGTGTTGGGGGTAAAATACACTTCCGTCCTGTTCCAGGCAGGTTCATTACAGCTCCAGTTGTTTTAAATGTCTTAAGTATTGCCCTAATAGTGCAGATGGGCATTTTCAGGAATGTAGCTCTCTTTTTATAACCATTGCCTGATTTGTGAAGGTCAACAATATTTTGTCTCATTTCCTTCGTTTGTTCTCTGGCCTGTCTCATGTTGATGGATGACTAAGGGAGTTTATCCCTGTGTGTCACCTCATATTCATACCCCAGGGAAACAGGAACTCATGGATGATCACGTAAGGGCTCCCAAAGACTCAGATGAAAGTAAAATCAGAATACACATCAATGACATTTTGTTGATAATACTTTTTAGGGGTGTGAATCATTTTGACACGTATGTTTTCAAATAAAATAATTATTTCTAGATTTATTTTAGATTATTTTTTTGTTTTTAAAGTTTAGATTCATATAATATTAAGACCAAGCTGATAAACAACATTCACATTTTTTCACAGCTTTTTTTGTTCATATTTACCTCGGGTGCCATAATTCAGGAGGGCACTATCTCTCTCCGCTTAGATTAGTCTTATATTTGCTAATTATTTCTAACTTTTCTCTTCATTTTTCTGCACTTTGCCCTGGGCAAAGCCAGTTACATTTCAATCAAAATATTTAATTGTAAAGTCAATATACCAAACTATGCCCTGATAATTGTCTGTCACTTCGCATAGCTGCGCCACTCTCAGCCTCCGGGCCAAACCACTGTGGCCTTATCTGACGCTTTTAAGAAAAAATAATGAACAATTTATCAATAGTCTTCAATGGGAAATAATAACAGGTTAAATGTAATTTCCTGTTTTTTGCCTTACAAATAGAGCCCCATAGTGGATACGTAATAATGCCCATGAAACCCTTCGGTCAAACACCGAAATGGTTCCAATCATAAATTAATTTTCCCACAGGGGATTTTAGAACCCCTTTAAAACAAGGTTGGTGTTTCATGTAGTGAGTAGCATGAGAATCCCTTTAAAACAAGGTCGGTGTTTCATGTAGTCAGTAGCATGAGAACCCCTTTAAAACAAGGTCTGTGTTTCATGTAGTCAGTAGCATGAGAACCCCTTTAAAACAAGGTTGGTGTTTCATCTAGTTAGTAGCATGAGAACCCCTTTAAAACAAGGTTGGTGTTTCATGTAGTCAGTAGCATGAGAACCCCTTTAAAACAAGGTCGGTGTTTCATGTAGTTAGTAGCATGAGAACCCCTTTAAAACAAGGTCGGTGTTTCATGTAGTCAGTAGCATGAGAACCCCTTTAAAACAAGGTCGGTGTTTCATGTAGTCAGTAGCATGAGAACCCCTTTAAAACAAGGTCTGTGTTTCATGTAGTCAGTAGCATGAGAACCCCTTTAAAACAAGGTTGGTGTTTCATCTAGTTAGTAGCATGAGAACCCCTTTAAAACAAGGTCTGTGTTTCATGTAGTGAGTAGCATGAGAACCCCTTTAAAACAAGGTCGGTGTTTCATGTAGTCAGTAGCATGAGAACCCCTTTAAAACAAGGTCTGTGTTTCATGTAGTCAGTAGCATGAGAACCCCTTTAAAACAAGGTTGGTGTTTCATCTAGTTAGTAGCATGAGAACCCCTTTAAAACAAGGTTGGTGTTTCATGTAGTCAGTAGCATGAGAACCCCTTTAAAACAAGGTCGGTGTTTCATGTAGTTAGTAGCATGAGAACCCCTTTAAAACAAGGTCGGTGTTTCATGTAGTCAGTAGCATGAGAACCCCTTTAAAACAAGGTCGGTGTTTCATGTAGTCAGTAGCATGAGAATCCCTTTAAAACAAGGTCTGTGTTTAGAAACAGTTTCTATGCATGCCAGAAAATCCACTACACAAGACAACACAACACTAAATAGTACATTCATTGTACTGACAAATGGTGCCAACAAACTGTTAGGGGATAAATCAAGCTGTCTTAACAGCAGAGCTTTCTGTTCATGTGGTGCATCCTTACCACTACTACACCTGGCTATCAGCGGAGCCTCGTCTGGCAGCCAAACAGTTCATTACTGCCTTTTTAAAAGACATAGCTGATATGACTGACGTACTTAAACAAATGTGGTTTCTACTGATAATAGATATGTACAAACTATGGCATAAGGTAACAATGAGCGGATAAGAGGCGATCCGTAATTTAGATTAAAGACATTCATGAGCGCTCGGACGAAGTCAATAAAAATATTTGTTCAGCACTTTTGAAATATACAGCGACAGAATTCGAAACATGGGCCGTTCTTAAAGTATTCCCCTTGTACAGCAAGTCAGAACCGTAGGATAAATAAAGGGGGCAAATAAACAGACAATGAAAGCTCTTACAATATTATATGATTACATTTCTCAAAAACAGGCTATAGGCCACACACCACCAAGTCAGAACAGGCTATAGGCCACACACCACCAAGTCAGAACAGGCTATAGGCCACACACCACCAAGTCAGAACAGGCTATAGGCCACACACCACCAAGTCCACCTTCTTTGATAAAACAGGCAGTCTGGCATTCTCTGGATGTATAGTGCTTTCAAGACAACTGGGAACTTGTTTTCCCAGTCTGAGATCGTTTTCTTTCCGAGTTCCCACTTGTCTTGAACTCATGAAGTCTGAGATTTCCCAGTTCCGAGTTTCCAGTTGTTCTGAATGCGGCAGAAGTCATGCTGGATTGTTTAAGTTTAGTTTATTAATTTTACCATTTAAAAAAATAAGCACACATAAAACTTGGAAAAGCCATACATGCACATAACTAAAATCATCAAGGATAACACACAATAAAGTCTGGGACTTTCTATTGTGGTCCTCTTCAAACAACATTTCTAGGCAAGATACAACACGGTTGAACACAGTATGAAAATAATGTAACATAAAAACTAAGAAGAAGAACATCTATCTCATCAGTGCAGTTACATCATAGGGGTCATTCAGATGGGCACAGAAGACATCTGTCACGCCCTGACCTTAGTTATCTTTGTTTTCTTTATTATGTTGGTTAAATCAGGGTGTGACAAGGGTGGTTGGTTTAGTTTTTGTATTGTCTAGGTGTTTTAGTCCTATCTAGGGTTTTTGTATATCTATGGGGTTTTAGCATGTCTAGGTATATGTAGGTCTATGGTGGCCTGAATTGGTTCCCAATCAGAGGCTGCTGTTTATCGTTGTCTCTGATTGGGGATTTAGGTTGCTATTTTCACTTTTGGTTTTGTGGGTTATTGTCTATGTGCAGTTGCATGTCAGCACTCGTGTTTATAACTTCACGTTGGTTTTGTTAGTTTGTTTAGTGTTCTTCGTTTTAAGAAGAATGTATTCACCTCACGCTGCACCTTGGTCTCATCGTTATGATGAACGTGACAGAATAACCCACCAAACCAGGACCAAGCAGCGTGAAAAGGAGGAACGGGGCTTAATGGGGAGATGGACCTGGGAGGAGATATTAGATGGAGCAGGACCCTGGACACAGCCGGGGGAGTATCGCCATCCTAAGGAGGAGTTAGAGGCAGCGAAAGCGGAACGGCGATACTACGAGGAGAAATACCTGAGAATAGAGGAACAGCGAAGATATGAAGGCACACGGCTAGCACGGAAGCCCGAGAGGCAGCCCCAACATTTTTTGGGGGGGGCGGCACATGAGATTGGCTGGTAAGAGGTAAGAGACCTGAGCCAACTCCTGGTGCTTACCGTGGGGAGCGTGTAACTGGTCAGGCACCGTGTTATGCAGAGATGCGCACGGGGTCTCCAATGCGCTATTCTAGCCCGGTGCGCTCTATTCCAGCTCCTCGCATTTGCCGGGCTAGAATGGGCATCCAGCCAGGACATATTGAGCCAGCTCTATGTTCTGGATCTCCAATGCATCTCCACGGTCCAGTGTATCCTGTACCTCCTCCCCTCAATCGCTCTGAGGTGTGTGTCCCCAGCCCGGTACCACCAGTGCCGGCACCAGGCCTCCAGTGCGCCTCGGCAGTCCAGTACGCCCTGTGCCTCATCCCCGCACTCACCCTGAGGTGTGTGTCCCCAGCCCGGTACCACCAGTGCCGGCACCAGGCCTCCAGTGCGCCTCGGCAGTCCAGTACGCCCTGTGCCTCCTCCCCGCACTCACCCTGAGGTGCGTGTCCCCAGCCCGTACTACCAGTGCCGGCACCAGGCCTCCAGTGCGCCTCGGCAGTCCAGTACGCCCTGTTCCTCCTCCCCTCACTCGCCCTGAGGTGTGTGTCCCCAGCCCGGTCACGCCCTGATCTTTGTTTTCTTTATTATTTTGGGTAGGTCAGGGTGTGACAAGGGTGGTTGGTTTAGTTTTGGTCTTGGTGTTTAACCCTGTCTATGGTTTTGTATATCTATGGGGTTTTAGCATGTCTAGGTATATGTAGGTCTATGGTGGCCTGAATTGGTTCCCAATCAGAGGCAGCTGTTTATCGTTGTCTCTGATTGGGGATCTTATTTAGGTTGCCATTATCACTTTTGGTTTTGTGGGTTATTGTCTATGTGCAGTTGCATGTCAGCACTCGTGTTTATAGACAACATCAAACAGGTGTTGAATGTTTATCCTTTTAAAATTGGAAAAGAGACCCGTAACCCCAGTCTTGAACCACACACCCACTCCACTGAACAGCAGGCTCGTCACTGCTTTTAAACTTGGAAAAGAGACCCTTAAACCCAGACTTGGACCACACACCCACTCCACTGAACAGCAGGCTCGTCACTGCTTTTAAACTTGGAAAAGAGACCCTTAAACCCAGACTTGGACCACACACCCAGTCCACTGAACAGCAGGCTCGTCACTGCTTTTAAACTTGGAAAAGAGACCTTTAAACCCAGACTTGGACCACACACCCAGTCCACTGAACAGCAGGCTCGTCACTGCTTTTAAACTTGGAAAAGAGACCCTTAAACCCAGACTTGGACCACACACCCAGTCCACTGAACAGCAGGCTCGTCACTGCTTTTAAACTTGGAAAAGAGACCCTTAAACCCAGACTTGGACCACACACCCAGTCCGCTGAACAGCAGGCTCGTCACTGCTTTTAAACTTGGAAAAGAGACCCTTAAACCCAGACTTGGACCACACACCCACTCCGCTGAACAGCAGGCTCGTCACTGCTTTTAAACTTGGAAAAGAGACCCTTAAACCCAGACTTGGACCACACACCCAGTCCACTGAACAGCAGGCTCGTCACTGCTTTTAAACTTGGAAAAGAGACCCTTAAACCCAGACTTGGACCACACACCCAGTCCACTGAACTGCAGGCTCGTCACTGCTTTTAAACTTGGAAAAGAGACCCTTAAACCCAGACTTGGATCACACACCCACTCCACTGAACAGCAGGCTCGTCACTGCTTTTAAACTTGGAAAAGAGACCCTTAAACCCAGACTTGGATCACACACCCACTCCACTGAACAGCAGGCTCGTCACTGCTTTTAAACTTGGAAAAGAGACCCTTAAACCCAGACTTGGACCACACACCCACTCCACTGAACAGCAGGCTCGTCACTGCTTTTAAACTTGGAAAAGAGACCCTTAAACCCAGACTTGGACCACACACCCACTCCACTGAACAGCAGGCTCGTC
Organism: Oncorhynchus masou masou; assembly: GCF_036934945.1. Classification (NCBI taxonomy): domain Eukaryota; kingdom Metazoa; phylum Chordata; class Actinopteri; order Salmoniformes; family Salmonidae; genus Oncorhynchus; species Oncorhynchus masou. Next base: position 30,388 of record NW_027009233.1, on the reverse strand, counting down.
ACTGCTTTGCTGTGCTTGCACTTATTTCTTCCAAACCACTTATTGTTGAATTTGCGATTTCCAACTTGTGTAATGTTTATGGCCGATGAGCACCGATACAATTGATCTATAAGTTCATTTCATAAGACAAGGATTGAAAAGTATTTGCCTGCAGATTGTTGACGTGATTCATGTTGATGACTGCTTGTCTCGTTAAGATTTTGAAAGTATGATTGATAAGTCCAATCAAAGCTACGGTAGATATGTATTTTTATTTTACCTTTATTTAACTAGGCAAGTCAGTTAAGAACAACTTCTTATTTTCAACGACAGCATAGGAACAGTGGGTTAACTGCCTGTTCAGAGGCAGAATGACAGATTTGTACCTTGTCAGCTCGAGGGTTTGAACTTGCAACCTTCTGCTTACTAGTCCAACACTCTAACCACTAGGCTACCCTGACACCCCCTATAATGTGATTTGACAATTTTATCTGTGGTCAATGACCTTGAACCTTCTTGGATGAGAATTTCTAATGTAACTCTATGGCAACACCCAAGGTGCTTGAATTGTCGAGCTCGAGAACAATCCTCCTATATTCCTGACCCTGAGAAGGCTCTAGAACAATCCTCCGGTATTCCTGACCCTGAGAAGGCTCTAGAACAATCCTCCGGTATTCCTGACCCTGAGAAGGCTCTAGAACATTCCTCCTGTATACCTGACACTGAGAAGGCTCTAGAACATTCCTCCTGTATTCCTGACCCTGAGAAGGCTCTAGAACAATCCTCCTGTATTCCTGACCCTGAGAAGGCTCTAGAACAATCCTCCGGTATTCCTGACCCTGAGAAGGCTCTAGAACATTCCTCCTGTATACCTGACACTGAGAAGGCTCTAGAACATTCCTCTGTATTCCTGACCCTGAGAAGGCTCTAGAACAATCCTCCGGTATTCCTGACCCTGAGAAGGCTCTAGAACAATCCTCCGGTATTCCTGACCCTGAGAAGGCTCTAGAACATTCCTCCTGTATACCTGACACTGAGAAGGCTCTAGAACATTCCTCCGGTATTCCTGACCCTGAGAAGGCTCTAGAACAATCCTCCTGTATTCCTGACCCTGAGAAGGCTCTAGAACATTCCTCCTGTATTCCTGATGCTGAGAAGGCTCTAGACCATTTATCCTGTATTCCTGACCCTGAGAAGGCTCTAGAACATTCCTCCGGTATTCCTGACCCTGAGAAGGCTCTAGAACATTCCTCCGGTATTCCTGACCCTGAGAAGGCTCTAGAACAATCCTCCTATATTCCTGACCCTGAGAAGGCTCTAGAACAATCCTCCTGTATTCCTGACCCTGAGATGGCTCTAGAACAATCCTCCTGTATTCCTGACCCTGAGAAGGCTCTAGAACAATCCTCCTGTATTCCTGACCCTGAGAAGGCTCTAGAACAATCCTCCTGTATTCCTGACCCTGAGAAGGCTCTAGAACAATCCTCCTGTATTCCTGACCCTGAGAAGGCTCTAGAACAATCCTCCGGTATTCCTGACCCTGAGAAGGCTCTAGAACATTCCTCCTGTATACCTGACCCTGAGAAGGCTCTAGAACATTCCTCCTGTATTCCTGACCCTGAGAAGGCTCTAGAACATTCCTCCTGTATTCCTGACCCTGAGAAGGCTCTAGAACATTCCTCCGGTATTCCTGACGCTGAGAAGGCTCTAGACCATTTATCCTGTATTCCTGACCCTGAGAAGGCTCTAGAACATTCCTCCGGTATTCCTGACCCTGAGAAGGCTCTAGAACATTCCTCCGGTATTCCTGACCCTGAGAAGGCTCTAGAACAATCCTCCTATATTCCTGACCCTGAGAAGGCTCTAGAACAATCCTCCTGTATACCTGACACTGAGAAGGCTCTAGAACATTCCTCCTGTATTCCTGACCCTGAGAAGGCTCTAGAACATTCCTCCTGTATACCTGACACTGAGAAGGCTCTAGAACATTCCTCCTGTATTCCTGACCCTGAGAAGGCTCTAGAACAATCCTCCTGTATTCCTGACCCTGAGAAGGCTCTAGAACAATCCTCCTGTATTCCTGACCCTGAGAAGGCTCTAGAACATTCCTCCTGTATACCTGACACTGAGAAGGCTCTAGAACATTCCTCCTGTATTCCTGACCCTGAGAAGGCTCTAGAACAATCCTCCTGTATTCCTGACCCTGAGAAGGCTCTAGAACAATCCTCCTGTATTCCTGACCCTGAGAAGGCTCTAGAACAATCCTCCTGTATTCCTGACCCTGAGAAGGCTCTAGAACAATCCTCCGGTATTCCTGACCCTGAGAAGGCTCTAGAACATTCCTCCTGTATACCTGACCCTGAGAAGGCTCTAGAACATTCCTCCGGTATTCCTGACGCTGAGAAGGCTCTAGACCATTTATCCTGTATTCCTGACCCTGAGAAGGCTCTAGAACATTCCTCCGGTATTCCTGACCCTGAGAAGGCTCTAGAACATTCCTCCGGTATTCCTGACCCTGAGAAGGCTCTAGAACAATCCTCCTATATTCCTGACCCTGAGAAGGCTCTAGAACAATCCTCCTATATTCCTGACCCTGAGAAGGCTCTAGAACATTCCTCCTGTATTCCTGACCCTGAGAAGGCTCTAGAACATTCCTCCGGTATTCCTGACCCTGAGAAGGCTCTAGAACAATCCTCCTATATTCTTGACCCTGAGAAGGCTCTAGAACATTCCTCCGGTATTCCTGACCCTGAGAAGGCTCTAGAACAATCCTCCGGTATTCCTGACCCTGAGAAGGCTCTAGAACATTCCTCCGGTATTCCTGACCCTGAGAAGGCTCTAGAACATTCCTCCTATATTCCTGACCCTGAGAAGGCTCTAGAACATTCCTCCTATATTCCTGACCCTGAGATGGCTCTAGAACATTCCTCCTGTATTCCTGACCCTGAGAAGGCTCTAGAACATTCCTCCTGTATTCCTGACCCTGAGAAGGCTCTAGAACATTCCTCCTATATTCCTGACCCTGAGAAGGCTCTAGAACATTCCTCCTATATTCCTGACCCTGAGAAGGCTCTAGAACAATCCTCCTGTATTCCTGACCCTGAGAAGGCTCTAGAACATTCCTCCTATATTCCTGACCCTGAGAAGGCTCTAGAACATTCCTCCTATATTCCTGACCCTGAGATGGCTCTAGAACATTCCTCCTGTATTCCTGACCCTGAGATGGCTCTAGAACATTTCACCTACATATTATTCATCTGGCAGATAAATAAGCCCCTTTTAAACAATTCAGAGTCAAAGATAGAAAACCAAGGTATAGATCTTCGGGGCAGACTGAGCTCATTCAGATGATAAATCAGACCAGTGCCAAAGCAAAGAAAACTGACACTGTAGTCGACTGGCAATCTTTCAGACGATTGAGAAACAGATGTACCATCTCGATTTAAGAAAGCTAAATCAAGCTACTTTTTAAGCTCCATCTCCAACTCTGCCGGTGATCCTTCAAAACGTTGCAAAACAGTAAATGAACTGAAGCGTACACCTTCCTCTTCTTCCTCTGCCTAAGCAGGTTCTGTCTGACTCTGGCATCATGACTGAGAAGAATAGAATAAGTGACGCTTCAAATCATCATTTTATCTCTGCAGGTTTTTTAATTTGAGAGAAACGGTGGTTTAATTGACCCTGGCCAGACAATCGAATGCTCTTCCCTCTGCCAGCCTCTAGTTGACTCAACAGTTAACCTGTCAACAGATTGGGAATATGACTGAATAATGAATAGGCATTGGAACAGATTGGGAAAATCACTGAATAATGAATAGGTCTTGGAACAGATTGGGAATATGACTGAATAATGAATAGGCCTTGGAACAGATTGGGAATTTAACTGAATAACAAATAGGCCTTGGAACAGATTGGGAATTTAACTGAATAACAAATAGGTCTTGGAACAGATTGGGAATATGACTGAATAATGAATAGGTCTTGGAACAGATTGGGAATATGACTGAATAATGAATAGCTCTTGGAACAGATTGGGAATATGACTGAATAATGAATAGGTCTTGGAACAGATTGGGAATATGACTGAATAATGAATAGGCCTTGGAACAGATTGGGAATATGACTGAATAATGAATAGGTCTTGGAACAGATTGGGAATATGACTGAATAATGAATAGGTCTTGGAACAGATTGGGAATATGACTGAATAATGAATAGGTCTTGGAACAGATTGGGAATATCACTGAATAATGAATAGGTCTTGGAACAGATTGGGAATATGACTGAATAATGAATAGGTCTTAGAACAGATTGGGAATATGACTGAATAATGAATAGGCCTTGGAACAGATTGGGAATTTAACTGAATAACAAATAGGCCTTGGAACAGATTGGGAATTTAACTGAATAACAAATAGGTCTTGGAAAGGATTGGGAATATGACTGAATAATGAATAGGTCTTGGAACAGATTGGGAATATGACTGAATAATGAATAGGTCTTGGAACAGATTGGGAATATGACTGAATAATGAATAGGCCTTGGAACAGATTGGGAATATGACTGAATAATGAATAGGTCTTGGAACAGATTGGGAATATGACTGAATAATGAATAGGTCTTGGAACAGATTGGGAATATGACTGAATAATGAATAGGTCTTGGAACAGATTGGGAATATGACTGAATAATGAATAGGTCTTGGAACAGATTAGGAATATGACTGAATAATGAATAGGTCTTGGAACAGATTGGGAATATGACTGAATAATGAATAGGCCTTGGAACAGATTGGGAATATGACTGAATAATGAATAGGTCTTGGAACAGATTGGGAATATGACTGAATAATGAATAGGCCTTGGAAAAGATTGGGAATATGACTGAATAATGAATAGCTCTTGGAACAGATTGGGAATATGACTGAATAATGAATAGGTCTTGGAAAAGATTGGGAATATGACTGAATAATGAATAGGCCTTGGAACAGATTGGGAATATGACGGAATAATGAATAGGTCTTGGAACAGATTGGGATTATGACTGAATAATGAATAGGTCTTGGAACAGATTGGGAATATGACTGAATAATGAATAGGTCTTGGAACAGATTGGGAATACGACTGAATAATGAATAGGTCTTGGAACAGATTGGGAATATGACTGAATAATGAATAGGTCTTGGAACAGATTGGGAATATGACTGAATAATGAATAGGTCTTGGAACAGATTGGGAATATGACTGAATAATGAATAGGCCTTGGAACAGATTGGGAATATGACTGAATAATGAATAGGTCTTGGAACAGATTGGGAATATGACTGAATAATGAATAGGCCTTGGAACAGATTGGGAATATGACTGAATAATGAATAGGCCTTGGAACAGATTGGGAATATGACTGAATAATGAATAGGCCTTGGAACAGATTGGGAATATGACTGAATAATGAATAGGTCTTGGAACAGATTGGGAATATGACTGAATAATGAATAGGTCTTGGAACAGATTAGGAATATGACTGAATAATGAATAGGTCTTGGAACAGATTGGGAATATGACTGAATAATGAATAGGCCTTGGAACAGATTGGGAATATGACTGAATAATGAATAGGTCTTGGAACAGATTGGGAATATGACTGAATAATGAATAGGCCTTGGAAAAGATTGGGAATATGACTGAATAATGAATAGCTCTTGGAACAGATTGGGAATATGACTGAATAATGAATAGGCCTTGGAACAGATTGGGAATATGACTGAATAATGAATAGGCCTTGGAACAGATTGGGAATATGACTGAATAATGAATAGGCCTTGGAACAGATTGGGAATATGACTGAATAATGAATAGGTCTTGGAACAGATTGGGAATATGACTGAATAATGAATAGGTCTTGGAAAAGATTGGGAATATGACTGAATAATGAATAGGCCTTGGAACAGATTGGGAATATGACGGAATAATGAATAGGTCTTGGAACAGATTGGGATTATGACTGAATAATGAATAGGTCTTGGAACAGATTGGGAATATGACTGAATAATGAATAGGTCTTGGAACAGATTGGGAATATGACTGAATAATGAATAGGCCTTGGAACAGATTGGGAATATGACTGAATAATGAATAGGTCTTGGAACAGATTGGGAATATGACTGAATAATGAATAGGCCTTGGAACAGATTGGGAATATGACTGAATAATGAATAGGTCTTGGAACAGATTGGGAATATGACTGAATAATGAATAGGTCTTGGAACAGATTAGAATATGACTGAATAATGAATAGGTCTTGGAACAGATTGGGAATATGACTGAATAATGAATAGGTCTTGGAACAGATTGGGAATATGACTGAATAATGAATAGGTCTTGGAACAGATTGGGAATATTACTGAATAATGAATAGGCCTTGGAACAAATTGGGAATATGACTGAATAATGAATTGGCCTTGGAACAGATTGGGAATATGACTGAATAATGAATAGGCCTTGGAACAGATTGGGAATATGACTGAATAACAAATAGGCCTTGGAACAGATTGGGAATATGACTGAATAATGAATAGGCCTTGGAACAGATTGGGAATATGACTGAATAATGAATAGGCCTTGGAACAGATTGGGAATATGACTGAATAATGAATAGGCCTTGGAACAGATTGGGAATATGACTGAATAATGAATAGGTCTTGGAACAGATTGGGAATATGACTGAATAATGAAAAGGCCTTGGAAAAGATTGGGAATATGACTGAATAATGAATAGGCCTTGGAACAGATTGGGAATATGACTGAATAATGAATAGGTCTTGGAAAAGATTGGGAATATGACTGAATAATGAATAGGTCTTGGAACAGATTGGGAATATTACTGAATAATGAATAGGCCTTGGAACAGATTGGGAATATGACTGAATAATGAATTGGCCTTGGAACAGATTGGGAATATGACTGAATAATGAATAGGCCTTGGAACAGATTGGGAATATGACTGAATAACAAATAGGCCTTGGAACAGATTGGGAATATGACTGAATAATGAATAGGCCTTGGAACAGATTGGGAATATGACTGAATAATGAATAGGCCTTGGAACAGATTGGGAATATGACTGAATAATGAATAGGCCTTGGAACAGATTGGGAATATCACTGAATAATGAATAGGCCCTGGAACAGATTGGGAATATGACTGAATAATGAATAGGCATTGGAACAGATTGGGAATATGACTGAATAATGAATAGGTCTTGGAACAGATTGGGAATATGACTGAATAATGAATAGGTCTTGGAACAGATTGGGAATATGACTGAATAATGAATAGGCCCTGGAACAGATTGGGAATATGACTGAATAATGAATAGGTCTTGGAACAGATTGGGAATATGACTGAATAATGAATAGGTCTTGGAACAGATTGGGAATATGACTGAATAATGAATAGGTCTTGGAACAGATTGGGAATATGACTGAATAATGAATAGGTCTTGGAACAGATTGGGAATATGACTGAATAACAAATAGGCCTTGGAACAGATTGGGAATATGACTGAATAATGAATAGGCCTTGGAACAGATTGGGAATATGACGGAATAATGAATAGGTCTTGGAACAGTTTGGGAATATGACTGAATAATGAATAGGCCCTGGAACAGATTGGGAATATGACTGAATAATGAATAGGTCTTGGAACAGATTGGGAATATTACTGAATAATGAATAGGCCTTGGAACAGATTGGGAATATGACTGAATAATGAATTGGCCTTGGAACAGATTGGGAATATGACTGAATAATGAATAGGCCTTGGAACAGATTGGGAATATGACTGAATAACAAATAGGCCTTGGAACAGATTGGGAATATGACTGAATAATGAATAGGCCTTGGAACAGATTGGGAATATGACTGAATAATGAATAGGCCTTGGAACAGATTGGGAATATGACTGAATAATGAATAGGCCTTGGAACAGATTGGGAATATCACTGAATAATGAATAGGCCCTGGAACAGATTGGGAATATGACTGAATAATGAATAGGCATTGGAACAGATTGGGAATATGACTGAATAATGAATAGGTCTTGGAACAGATTGGGAATATGACTGAATAATGAATAGGTCTTGGAACAGATTGGGAATATGACTGAATAATGAATAGGCCCTGGAACAGATTGGGAATATGACTGAATAATGAATAGGTCTTGGAACAGATTGGGAATATGACTGAATAATGAATAGGTCTTGGAACAGATTGGGAATATGACTGAATAATGAATAGGTCTTGGAACAGATTGGGAATATGACTGAATAATGAATAGGTCTTGGAACAGATTGGGAATATGACTGAATAACAAATAGGCCTTGGAACAGATTGGGAATATGACTGAATAATGAATAGGCCTTGGAACAGATTGGGAATATGACGGAATAATGAATAGGTCTTGGAACAGTTTGGGAATATGACTGAATAATGAATAGGCCCTGGAACAGATTGGGAATATGACTGAATAATGAATAGGCATTGGAACAGATTGGGAATATGACTGAATAATGAATAGGTCTTGGAACAGATTGGGAACATGACTGAATAACAAATAGGCCTTGGAACAGATTGGGAATATGACTGAATAATGAATAGGCCTTGGAACAGATTGGGAATATGACGGAATAATGAATAGGTCTTGGAACAGTTTGGGAATATGACTGAATAATGAATAGGTCTTGGAACAGATTGGGAATATGACTGAATAATGAATAGGTCTTGGAACAGATTGGGAATACGACTGAATAATGAATAGGTCTTGGAACAGATTGGGAACATGACTTAATAATGAATAGGTCTTGGAACAGATTGGGAATATGACTGAATAATGAATAGGTCTTGGAACAGATTGGGAATATGACTGAATAATGAATAGGTCTTGGAACAGATTGGGAATATGACTGAATAATGAATAGGCCTTTGAACAGATTGGGAATATGACTGAATAATGAATAGGCCTTGGAACAGATTGGGAATATGACTGAATAATGAATAGGTCTTGGAACAGATTGGGAATATGACTGAATAATGAATAGGTCTTGGAACAGATTGGGAATATGACTGAATAATGAATAGGTCTTGGAACAGATTGGGAATATGACTGAATAATGAATAGGTCTTGGAACAGATTGGGAACATGACTGAATAACAAATAGGCCTTGGAACAGATTGGGAATATGACTGAATAATGAATAGGCCTTGGAACAGATTGGGAATATGACGGAATAACATAATGAGAGTTCCTGCTGAACTGAGATACATTTTTGTATTAATTTATTTCTCTGTTCATTCGTATATTTATTTTCTAATCTAATTGATCCTGCCCCTTGGTGCTGAGAGAACACTGCCGAATTCAATTATTGGGCTTCAGCTGTAACCTTCTCCACTTGTTATAGAACCAACCACGGATATAATGGGAACCAACTATGGTTTATAATGGGAACCAACTACGGTTTATAATGGGAACCAACTACGGATATAATGGGAACCAACTACGGTTTATAATGGGAACCAACCACGGATATAATGGGAACCAACTACGGTTTATAATGGGAACCAACCACGGATATAATGGGAACCAACTACGGTTTATAATGTGAACCAACTATGGTTTATAATGAGAACCAACCACGGATAAAATGGGAACCAACTACGGTTTATAATGGGAACCAACCACGGATATAACGGGAACCAACCACGGATATAATGGGAACCAACTACGGTTTATAATGGGAACCAACTATGGTTTATAAAGGGAACCAACCACGGATATAACGGGAACCAACCACGGATATAATGGGAACCAACTACGGTTTATAATGGGAACCAACCATGGATATAATGGGAACCAACTACGGTTTATAATGGGAACCAACCACGGTTTATAATGGGAACCAACCACGGTTTATAATGGGAACCAAGCACGGATATAATGGGAACCAACTATGGTTTATAATGGGAACCAACTACGGTTTATAATGGGAACCAACCACGGTTTATAATGGGAACCAACCACGGTTTATAATGGGAACCAACTACGGATATAATGGGAACCAACTACGGTTTATAATGGGAACCAACCACGGTTTATAATGGGAACAAACCACGGTTTATAATGGGAACCAACCACGGTTTATAATGGGAATGTTATTACGCTGTTATCACAAAGAGCCTCAAAGGTTGACATGAAATAACAATAACTGCTTTTCTGTGAAAAAAAAGTAGTACTTTCTTTGAAGAGAAGTCATAGGTTAAAACCATAACGGGACATATTGATTTCACTTCAATAGCCTAACTGTCCTCAATCATTTAGGGCTCAATATGTGATCTATTGTTTCTGTCTAACGGTCGTTTCTCATTTTCTGGTTGAGACCAAATGTATGTTTCTCTCCAAATCATGAGGCTCCTTAGAAACTGCAAGCCTTTTTCACAGTTCAAAGTTCAAACGTGCCATCCTACAGGACAAACATGAAATTATGAAGTGAGTTAATGTTTTATCAGTGACGCAGAACCCACCAAATGGAACAAGAGGGGTAACTAACTTCCTCTGAAGTTTCCGAGGAAGTGACACAGCATATTTACTCTGCCTACTGTACATCACATGGAAGGTTCGTCTCTGAGGGTGAAGGGGACACCTCAGATGGGGACTATCCTATCGCTATACTAATTCAGCCTGGATTTTCATTGGAATGTGTGTGCATTTCTCTAAACAGCCAATCAATTAGGTTTAATTGGTGGAGGCTACTACCGGTAATTAACTAATGATAATGATGTGAAAACGTCAAGGCTGTAAAATGAGCTGAGAATGAAAGAGGAAACCCGGGCAGTATTTGATGTTTACCAGTGGATAGGCTGTTAGGTATACTATCTAGAATGATTCATAGCTCCAAAAGTACCTTTTAGCTGGTTGAAATGAGGTTGAAAGATAAACAGGGAAACATGAGCTGCCCCACCGCCCCAAGGATTACCTCTCTCTGCTGGCCTTCAGCACAGAAGGATAAAACAAAAGGACCATCTCTCCGTGTTACATTGTATCAGTCGGCTTTATGACCACGACAATGGCTGACCACCAAATGTCAGTTTTGGAGGTCAGTCGCCACGGTCATGACAAGGTGAAGTGGTGGACAATCCTTTGGTTCAGAGATGTCTGTGGTAGCAGGCCCCAGGAACCTGCTCTAAGGGCCCCTTTGTTGGGGCCCTTAGAGCAGGGAGATGGGTAGCAGGCCCCAGGAACAGGGGTCCTTTTGTTTGGGCCCCTTAGAGCAGGGAGATGGGTAGCAGGCCCCAGGAACAGGGGTCCTTTTGTTGGGGCCCCTTAGAGCAGGGAGATGGCTAGCAAACCCCAGGAACAGGGGGTCCTTTTGTTGGGGGCCCTTAGAGCAGGGAGATGGGTGGTTATTGGGCCTGTTGTCACACCCTGACCATAGTTTGCTTTGTATGTTTCTATGTTTTTGTTTGGTCAGGTGTGATCTGAGTGGGCATTCCATGTTGGATGTCTAGTTTGTCTGTTTCTGTGTTTGGCCTGATATGGTTCTCAATCAGAGGCAGGTGTTAGTCATTGTCTCTGATTGGGAGCCATGTTTAGGTAGCCTGTTTTGTCATTGTGGGTTATGGGTGATTGTCTATGTTAGTTGCTTGTGTCAGCACAGTTCTCATTATAGCTTCACGGTCGTTATTCGTTTATTGTTTTGTATAGTTTGTATTCAGTGTTCAGTGCTTTCTTTAATAAAAAAAATCATCATGAACAGATACGATGCTGCATTTTGGTCCGCTCCTTACGACGATCGTGACACCTGTCATGACAAATAATGTCCCCCAGACAAATAATGTCCCCCAGACAAAAAGTGTCCCCTCCGTATCACAATGGGATTCCCAAGAGTAAAAATACTATTGTAATCCTGACCTTCACAGCAGCCATGACATGAGGAGAGTTGATCGTAGTGGCTAAGGCGAGTATAAACAGGATTAACAGAGGCCTTAAAACCCAGCCAAGCCCACGTACATAGATTTCTGGTGGGACAGGGACAGAGGCTGGGGCCGGACAGAGGCTGGGGCCGGACAGTGGCTGGGGCCGGACAGAGGCTGCGGCCGGACAGAGGCTGCGGCCGGACAGAGGCTGGGGCCGGACAGAGGCTGGGGCCGGACAGAGGCTGCGGCCGGACAGAGGCTGGGGCCGGACAGAGGCTGGGGCCGGACAGAGGCTGGGGCCGGACAGTGGCTGGGGCCGGACAGTGGTTGGGCCGGACAGAGGCTGGGGCCGGACAGAGGCTGGGGCCGGACAGAGGCTGCGGCCGGACAGAGACTGGGGCTGGACAGTGGCTGCGGCTGGACAGAGGCTTGGCGCTCGAACAGTGTGGGTGCAATAATTGAATAACATGGATTTCTACATTTATTTTTCGACGCACGCGACGTGTCCGGTCTGGTCAGCATGTTACCTGTTACCCCCCAGTGACTGAAAGATTCCACCTCTTTACCCCAGTGACTGACAGATTCCTCCTCTTTACCCCAGTGACTGACAGATTCCACCTCTTCCCCCCCAGTGACTGACAGATTCCACCTCTACCCCCCCAGTGACTGACAGATTCCACCTCTTTACCCCCAGTGACTGACAGATTCCACCTCTTTACCCCAGTGACTGACAGATTCCACCTCTTCCCCCCAGTGACTGACAGATTCCACCTCTTCCCTCCAGTGACTGACAGATTCCACCTCTTCCCCCCAGTGACTGACAGATTCCACCTCTTCCTCCCAGTGACTGACAGATTCCACCTCTTCCCCCAGTGACTGACAGATTCTACCTCTTTACCCCAGTGACTGACAGATTCCACCTCTTTACCCCCAGTGACTGACAGATTCCACCTCTTTACCCCCAGTGACTGACAGATTCCACCTCTTCCCCCAGTGACTGACAGATTCCACCTCTTCCCCCCCAGTGACTGACAGATTCCACCTCTTTACCCCAGTGACTGACAGATTCCACCTCTTCCCTCCAGTGACTGACAGATTCCTCCTCTTTACCCCAGTGACTGACAGATTCCACCTCTTCCCTCCAGTGACTGACAGATTCCACCTCTTTACCCCCAGTGACTGACAGATTCCTCCTCTTCCCCCCCAGTGACTGACAGATTCCACCTCTTCCCCCCAGTGACTGACAGATTCCACCTCTTTACCCCAGTGACTGACATATTCCTCCTCTTCCCTCCCAGTGACTGACAGATTCCACCTCTTTACCCCCAGTGACTGACAGATTCCACCTCTCTACCCCAGTGACTGACAGATTCTACCTCTCTACCCCAGTGACTGACAGATTCCACCTCTTCCCCCCCAGTGACTGACAGATTCCTCCTCTTTACCCCAGTGACTGACAGATTCCATCTCCTCCCCCCAGTGACTGACAGATTCCTCCTCTTTACCCCAGTGACTGACAGATTCCACCTCTTTACCCCCAGTGACTGACAGATCCTACCTCTTTACCCCCAGTGACTGACAGATTCCTCCTCTTTACCCCCAGTGACTGACAGATTCCACCTCTTCCCCCCCAGTGACTGACAGATTCCTCCTCTTTACCCCAGTGACTGACAGATTCCACCTCTTCCCCCCAGTGACTGACAGATTCCACCTCTTCCCTCCCAGTGACTGACAGATTCCACCTCTTCCCCCAGTGACTGACAGATTCCTCCTCTTTACCCCAGTGACTGACAGATTCCACCTCTTTACCCCAGTGACTGACAGATTCCACCTCTTCCCCCCAGTGACTGACAGATTCCACCTCTTCCCCCCAGTGACTGACAGATTCCACCTCTTTACCCCCAGTGACTGACAGATTCCACCTCTTTACCCCAGTGACTGACAGATTCCTCCTCTTTACCCCCAGTGACTGACAGATTCCACCTCTTTACCCCCAGTGACTGACAGATTCCACCTCTTTACCCCCAGTGACTGACAGATTCCACCTCTTCCCCCCAGTGACTGACAGATTCCACCTCTTCCCCCCCAGTGACTGACAGATTCCACCTCTTTACCCCAGTGACTGACAGATTCCACCTCTTCCCTCCAGTGACTGACAGATTCCTCCTCTTTACCCCAGTGACTGACAGATTCCACCTCTTCCCTCCAGTGACTGACAGATTCCACCTCTTTACCCCCAGTGACTGACAGATTCCTCCTCTTCCCCCCAGTGACTGACAGATTCCACCTCTTCCCCCCAGTGACTGACAGATTCCACCTCTTTACCCCAGTGACTGACATATTCCTCCTCTTCCCTCCCAGTGACTGACAGATTCCACCTCTTTACCCCCAGTGACTGACAGATTCCACCTCTCTACCCCAGTGACTGACAGATTCTACCTCTCTACCCCAGTGACTGACAGATTCCACCTCTTCCCCCAGTGACTGACAGATTCCTCCTCTTTACCCCAGTGACTGACAGATTCCACCTCCTCCCCCAGTGACTGACAGATTCCTCCTCTTTACCCCAGTGACTGACAGATTCCACCTCTTTACACCCAGTGACTGACAGATCCTACCTCTTTACCCCCAGTGACTGACAGATTCCTCCTCTTTACCCCAGTGACTGACAGATTCCACCTCTTCCCCCAGTGACTGACAGATTCCTCCTCTTTACCCCAGTGACTGACAGATTCCACCTCTTCCCCCCAGTGACTGACAGATTCCACCTCTTCCCTCCCAGTGACTGACAGATTCCACCTCTTCCCCCAGTGACTGACAGATTCCTCCTCTTTACCCCAGTGACTGACAGATTCCACCTCTTTACCCCAGTGACTGACAGATTCCACCTCTTCCCCCCAGTGACTGACAGATTCCACCTCTTCCCCCCAGTGACTGACAGATTCCACCTCTTTACCCCCAGTGACTGACAGATTCCACCTCTTTACCCCAGTGACTGACAGATTCCTCCTCTTTACCCCCAGTGACTGACAGATTCCACCTCTTTACCCCAGTGACTGACAGATTCCACCTCTTTACCCCCAGTGACTGACAGATTCCACCTCCTCCCCCAGTGACTGACAGATTCCACCTCTTTACCCCCAGTGACTGACAGATTCCACCTCCTCCCCCAGTGACTGACAGATTCCACCTCTTTACCCCAGTGACTGACAGATTCCACCTCTTTACCCCCAGTGACTGACAGATTCCACCTCTTCCCCCCAGTGACTGACAGATTCCTCCTCTTTACCCCCAGTGACTGACAGATTCCACCTCTTTACCCCAGTGACTGACAGATTCCACCTCTTTACCCCCAGTGACTGACAGATTCCACCTCCTCCCCCCAGTGACTGACAGATTCCACCTCTTTACCCCAGTGACTGACAGATTCCACCTCTTTACCCCCAGTGACTGACAGATTCCACCTCTTCCCCCCAGTGACTGACAGATTCCTCCTCTTTACCCCAGTGACTGACAGATTCCACCTCTTTACCCCCAGTGACTGACAGATTCCACCTCTTCCCCCCAGTGACTGACAGATTCCTCCTCTTTACCCCAGTGACTGACAGATTCCACCTCTTTACCCCCAGTGACTGACAGATTCCACCTCTTCCCCCAGTGACTGAAAGATTCCTCCTCTTTACCCCAGTGACTGACAGATTCCACCTCTTTACCCCCAGTGACTGACAGATTCCTCCTCTTCCCCCCAGTGACTGACAGATTCCACCTCTTCCCCCAGTGACTGACAGATTCCTCCTCTTTACCCCAGTGACTGACAGATTCCACCTCCTCCCCCAGTGACTGACAGATTCCACCTCTTTACCCCCAGTGACTGACAGATTCCACCTCCTCCCCCAGTGACTGACAGATTCCACCTCTTTACCCCCAGTGACTGACAGATTCCACCTCCTCCACCCAGTGACTGACAGATTCCTCCTCTTTACCCCAGTGACTGACAGATTCCACCTCTTTACCCCCAGTGACTGACAGATTCCACCTCTTTACCCCCAGTGACTGACAGATTCCACCTCCTCCCCCCAGTGACTGACAGATTCCTCCTCTTTACCCCAGTGACTGACAGATTCCACCTCTTCCCCCCAGTGACTGACAGATTCCACCTCTTCCCCCCAGTGACTGACAGATTCCTCCTCTTTACCCCAGTGACTGACAGATTCCACCTCTTCCCCCAGTGACTGACAGATTCCACCTCTTCCCCCCAGTGACTGACAGATTCCTCCTCTTTACCCCAGTGACTGACAGATTCCACCTCTTCCCCTCCCAGTGACTGACAGATTCCACCTCTTTACCCCCAGTGACTGACAGATTCCACCTCTTCCCCTCCAGTGACTGACAGATTCTACCTCTTTACCCCAGTGACTGACAGATTCCACCTCTTCCCTCCAGTGACTGACAGATTCCTCCTCTTCCCCCCCAGTGACTGACAGATTCCACCTCTTCCCCCCCAGTGACTGACAGATTCCACCTCTTCCCTCCCAGTGACTGACAGATTCCACCTCTTCCCCCCAGTGACTGACAGATTCTACCTCTTTACCCCAGTGACTGACAGATTCCACCTCTTTACCCCCAGTGACTGACAGATTCCACCTCTTTACCCCCAGTGACTGACAGATTCCACCTCTTCCCCCCCAGTGACTGACAGATTCCACCTCTTCCCCCCCAGTGACTGACAGATTCCACCTCTTTACCCCAGTGACTGACAGATTCCACCTCTTCCCTCCAGTGACTGACAGATTCCTCCTCTTTACCCCAGTGACTGACAGATTCCACCTCTTCCCTCCAGTGACTGACAGATTCCACCTCTTTACCCCCAGTGACTGACAGATTCCTCCTCTTCCCCCCAGTGACTGACAGATTCCACCTCTTCCCCCCCAGTGACTGACAGATTCCACCTCTTTACCCCAGTGACTGACATATTCCTCCTCTTCCCTCCCAGTGACTGACAGATTCCACCTCTTTACCCCCAGTGACTGACAGATTCCACCTCTCTACCCCAGTGACTGACAGATTCTACCTCTCTACCCCAGTGACTGACAGATTCCACCTCTTCCCCCCCAGTGACTGACAGATTCCTCCTCTTTACCCCAGTGACTGACAGATTCCACCTCCTCCCCCCAGTGACTGACAGATTCCTCCTCTTTACCCCAGTGACTGACAGATTCCACCTCTTTACCCCCAGTGACTGACAGATCCTACCTCTTTACCCCCAGTGACTGACAGATTCCTCCTCTTTACCCCCAGTGACTGACAGATTCCACCTCTTCCCCCCCAGTGACTGACAGATTCCTCCTCTTTACCCCAGTGACTGACAGATTCCACCTCTTCCCCCCAGTGACTGACAGATTCCACCTCTTCCCTCCCAGTGACTGACAGATTCCACCTCTTCCCCCCAGTGACTGACAGATTCCTCCTCTTTACCCCAGTGACTGACAGATTCCACCTCTTTACCCCAGTGACTGACAGATTCCACCTCTTCCCCCCCAGTGACTGACAGATTCCACCTCTTCCCCCCCAGTGACTGACAGATTCCACCTCTTTACCCCCAGTGACTGACAGATTCCACCTCTTTACCCCAGTGACTGACAGATTCCTCCTCTTTACCCCCAGTGACTGACAGATTCCACCTCTTTACCCCAGTGACTGACAGATTCCACCTCTTTACCCCCAGTGACTGACAGATTCCACCTCCTCCCCCCAGTGACTGACAGATTCCACCTCTTTACCCCCAGTGACTGACAGATTCCACCTCCTCCCCCAGTGACTGACAGATTCCACCTCTTTACCCCAGTGACTGACAGATTCCACCTCTTTACCCCCAGTGACTGACAGATTCCACCTCTTCCCCCCAGTGACTGACAGATTCCTCCTCTTTACCCCCAGTGACTGACAGATTCCACCTCTTTACCCCAGTGACTGACAGATTCCACCTCTTTACCCCCAGTGACTGACAGATTCCACCTCTTCCCCCCCAGTGACTGACAGATTCCACCTCTTCCCTCCCAGTGACTGACAGATTCCACCTCTTCCCCCCCAGTGACTGACAGATTCTACCTCTTTACCCCAGTGACTGACAGATTCCACCTCTTTACCCCCAGTGACTGACAGATTCCACCTCTTTACCCCCAGTGACTGACAGATTCCACCTCTTCCCCCCAGTGACTGACAGATTCCACCTCTTCCCCCCAGTGACTGACAGATTCCACCTCTTTACCCCAGTGACTGACAGATTCCACCTCTTCCCTCCAGTGACTGACAGATTCCTCCTCTTTACCCCAGTGACTGACAGATTCCACCTCTTCCCTCCAGTGACTGACAGATTCCACCTCTTTACCCCCAGTGACTGACAGATTCCTCCTCTTCCCCCCAGTGACTGACAGATTCCACCTCTTCCCCCCAGTGACTGACAGATTCCACCTCTCTACCCCAGTGACTGACATATTCCTCCTCTTCCCTCCCAGTGACTGACAGATTCCACCTCTTTACCCCCAGTGACTGACAGATTCCACCTCTCTACCCCAGTGACTGACAGATTCTACCTCTCTACCCCAGTGACTGACAGATTCCACCTCTTCCCCCCAGTGACTGACAGATTCCTCCTCTTTACCCCAGTGACTGACAGATTCCACCTCCTCCCCCCAGTGACTGACAGATTCCTCCTCTTTACCCCAGTGACTGACAGATTCCACCTCTTTACCCCCAGTGACTGACAGATCCTACCTCTTTACCCCCAGTGACTGACAGATTCCTCCTCTTTACCCCCAGTGACTGACAGATTCCACCTCTTCCCCCCAGTGACTGACAGATTCCTCCTCTTTACCCCAGTGACTGACAGATTCCACCTCTTCCCCCAGTGACTGACAGATTCCACCTCTTCCCTCCCAGTGACTGACAGATTCCACCTCTTCCCCCAGTGACTGACAGATTCCTCCTCTTTACCCCAGTGACTGACAGATTCCACCTCTTTACCCCAGTGACTGACAGATTCCACCTCTTCCCCCCAGTGACTGACAGATTCCACCTCTTCCCCCCAGTGACTGACAGATTCCACCTCTTTACCCCCAGTGACTGACAGATTCCACCTCTTTACCCCAGTGACTGACAGATTCCTCCTCTTTACCCCCAGTGACTGACAGATTCCACCTCTTTACCCCAGTGACTGACAGATTCCACCTCTTTACCCCCAGTGACTGACAGATTCCACCTCCTCCCCCCAGTGACTGACAGATTCCACCTCTTTACCCCCAGTGACTGACAGATTCCACCTCCTCCCCCCAGTGACTGACAGATTCCACCTCTTTACCCCAGTGACTGACAGATTCCACCTCTTTACCCCCAGTGACTGACAGATTCCACCTCTTCCCCCAGCGACTGACAGATTCCACCTCTTTACCCCCAGTGACTGACAGATTCCACCTCTTTACCCCAGTGACTGACAGATTCCACCTCTTTACCCCCAGTGACTGACAGATTCCACCTCCTCCCCCAGTGACTGACAGATTCCACCTCTTTACCCCAGTGACTGACAGATTCCACCTCTTTACCCCCAGTGACTGACAGATTCCACCTCTTCCCCCCAGTGACTGACAGATTCCTCCTCTTTACCCCAGTGACTGACAGATTCCACCTCTTTACCCCCAGTGACTGACAGATTCCACCTCTTCCCCCAGTGACTGACAGATTCCACCTCTTTACCCCAGTGACTGACAGATTCCACCTCTTTACCCCCAGTGACTGACAGATTCCACCTCCTCCCCCAGTGACTGACAGATTCCACCTCTTTACCCCAGTGACTGACAGATTCCACCTCTTTACCCCCAGTGACTGACAGATTCCACCTCTTCCCCCAGTGACTGACAGATTCCTCCTCTTTACCCCAGTGACTGACAGATTCCACCTCTTTACCCCCAGTGACTGACAGATTCCACCTCTTCCCCCCAGTGACTGACAGATTCCACCTCTTTACCCCAGTGACTGACAGATTCCACCTCTTTACCCCCAGTGACTGACAGATTCCTCCTCTTTACCCCAGTGACTGACAGATTCCACCTCTTTACCCCCAGTGACTGACAGATTCCACCTCTTCCCCCCAGTGACTGAAAGATTCCTCCTCTTTACCCCAGTGACTGACAGATTCCACCTCTTTACCCCCAGTGACTGACAGATTCCTCCTCTTCCCCCCCAGTGACTGACAGATTCCACCTCTTCCCCCCAGTGACTGACAGATTCCTCCTCTTTACCCCAGTGACTGACAGATTCCACCTCCTCCCCCCAGTGACTGACAGATTCCACCTCTTTACCCCCAGTGACTGACAGATTCCACCTCCTCCCCCCAGTGACTGACAGATTCCACCTCTTTACCCCCAGTGACTGACAGATTCCACCTCCTCCACCCAGTGACTGACAGATTCCTCCTCTTTACCCCAGTGACTGACAGATTCCACCTCTTTACCCCCAGTGACTGACAGATTCCACCTCTTTACCCCCAGTGACTGACAGATTCCACCTCCTCCCCCCAGTGACTGACAGATTCCTCCTCTTTACCCCAGTGACTGACAGATTCCACCTCTTCCCCCCAGTGACTGACAGATTCCACCTCTTCCCCCCCAGTGACTGACAGATTCCTCCTCTTTACCCCAGTGACTGACAGATTCCACCTCTTCCCCCCAGTGACTGACAGATTCCACCTCTTCCCCCCCAGTGACTGACAGATTCCTCCTCTTTACCCCAGTGACTGACAGATTCCACCTCTTCCCCTCCCAGTGACTGACAGATTCCACCTCTTTACCCCCAGTGACTGACAGATTCCACCTCTTCCCCTCCAGTGACTGACAGATTCTACCTCTTTACCCCAGTGACTGACAGATTCCACCTCTTCCCTCCAGTGACTGACAGATTCCTCCTCTTCCCCCCCCAGTGACTGACAGATTCCACCTCTTCCCCCCCAGTGACTGACAGATTCCACCTCTTCCCCCCAGTGACTGACAGATTCCACCTCTTACCCCCCAGTGACTGACAGATTCCTCCTCTTTACCCCCAGTGACTGACAGATTCCTCCTCTTTACCCCAGTGACTGACAGATTCCACCTCCTCCCCCCAGTGACTGACAGATTCCACCTCTTTACCCCAGTGACTGACAGATTCCGCCTCTTCCCCCCAGTGACTGACAGATTCCACCTCTTCCCCCCAGTGACTGACAGATTCCACCTCTTCCCCCCCCAGTGACTGACAGATTCCACCTCTTCCCCCAGTGACTGACAGATTCCACCTCTTCCCCCCAGTGACTGACAGATTCCACCTCTTCCCCCCAGTGACTGACAGATTCCTCCTCTTTACCCCAGTGACTGACAGATTCCACCTCTTTACCCCAGTGACTGACAGATTCCTCCTCTTCCCCCCAGTGACTGACAGATTCCACCTCTTTACCCCAGTGACTGACAGATTCCTCCTCTTTACCCCCAGTGACTGACAGATTCCACCTCCTCCCCCAGTGACTGACAGATTCCACCTCTTCCCTCCAGTGACTGACAGATTCCTCCTCTTCCCCCCAGTGACTGACAGATTCCACCTCTTTACCCCAGTGACTGACAGATTCCTCCTCTTTACCCCCAGTGACTGACAGATTCCACCTACACCCCCCAGTGACTGACAGATTCCACCTCTTCCCCCCCAGTGACTGACAGATTCCACCTCTTTACCCCAGTGACTGACAGATTCCACCTCTTCCCCCCAGTGACTGACAGATTCCACCTCTTTACCCCCAGTGACTGACAGATTCCTCCTCTTTACCCCCAGTGACTGACAGATTCCTCCTCTTTACCCCCAGTGACTGACAGATTCCTCTTCTTTACCCCCAGTGACTGACAGATTCCTCCTCTTTACCCCCAGTGACTGACAGATTCCACCTCTTTACCCCCAGTGACTGACAGATTCCTCCTCTTTACCCCCAGTGACTGACAGATTCCTCCTCTTTACCCCCAGTGACTGACAGATTCCACTCTTCCCCCAGTGACTGACAGATTCCACCTCTTTACCCCAGTGACTGACAGATTCCTCCTCTTTACCCCCAGTGACTGACAGATTCCTCTTCTTTACCCCAGTGACTGACAGATTCCACCTCTTTACCCCCAGTGACTGACAGATTCCACCTCTTTACCCCAGTGACTGACAGATTCCTCCTCTTTACCCCCAGTGACTGACAGATTCCTCCTCTTTACCCCCAGTGACTGACAGATTCCTCCTCTTTACCCCCAGTGACTGACAGATTCCTCTTCTTTACCCCAGTGACTGACAGATTCCACCTCTTTACCCCCAGTGACTGACAGATTCCACCTCTTTACCCCCAGTGACTGACAGATTCCACCTCCTTACCCCAGTGACTGACAGATTCCTCTTCTTTACCCCAGTGACTGACAGATTCCACCTCTTTACCCCCAGTGACTGACAGATTCCACCTCTTTAACCCCAGTGACTGACAGATTCCACCTCGTTACCCCAGTGACTGACAGATTCCACCTCTTTACCCCAGTGACTGACAGATTCCACCTCTTCCCCCCCAGTGACTGACAGATTCCTCCTCCTTACCCCCAGTGACTGACAGATTCCTCCTCTTTACCCCAGTGACTGACAGATTCCACCTCTTTACCCCAGTGACTGACAGATTCCACCTCATTACCCCCAGTGACTGACAGATTCCACCTCTTTACCCCCAGTGACTGACAGATTCCACCTCTTCCCCCCAGTGACTGACAGATTCCACCTCTTTACCCCAGTGACTGACAGATTCCACCTCATTACCCCCAGTGACTGACAGATTCCACCTCTTTACCCCCAGTGACTGACAGATTCCTCTTCTTTACCCCAGTGACTGACAGATTCCACCTCTTTACCCCCAGTGACTGACAGATTCCACCTCTTTACCCCCAGTGACTGACAGATTCCACCTCTCCCCCCCCCCAGTGACTGACAGATTCCTCCTCTTTACCCCAGTGACTGACAGATTCCTCCTCTTCCCCCCAGTGACTGACAGATTCCTCCTCTTCCCTCCAGTGACTGACAGATTCCACCACTTCCCCCCAGTGACTGACAGATTCCTCCTCTTCCCCCCAGTGACTGACAGATTCCACCTCTTTACCCCAGTGACTGACAGATTCCTCCTCTTCCCCCCAGTGACTGACAGATTCCACCTCTTCCCCTCCAGTGACTGACAGATTCTACCTCTTTACCCCAGTGACTGACAGATTCCACCTCTTCCCTCCAGTGACTGACAGATTCCTCCTCTTCCCCCCAGTGACTGACAGATTCCACCTCTTCCCCCCCAGTGACTGACAGATTCCACCTCTTCCCCCCAGTGACTGACAGATTCCACCTCTTCCCCCCAGTGACTGACAGATTCCTCCTCTTTACCCCCAGTGACTGACAGATTCCTCCTCTTTACCCCAGTGACTGACAGATTCCACCTCCTCCCCCAGTGACTGACAGATTCCACCTCTTTACCCCAGTGACTGACAGATTCCGCCTCTTCCCCCCAGTGACTGACAGATTCCACCTCTTCCCCCCAGTGACTGACAGATTCCACCTCTTCCCCCCAGTGACTGACAGATTCCACCTCTTCCCCCCAGTGACTGACAGATTCCACCTCTTCCCCCCAGTGACTGACAGATTCCACCTCTTCCCCCCCAGTGACTGACAGATTCCTCCTCTTTACCCCAGTGACTGACAGATTCCACCTCTTTACCCCAGTGACTGACAGATTCCTCCTCTTCCCCCCCAGTGACTGACAGATTCCACCTCTTTACCCCAGTGACTGACAGATTCCTCCTCTTTACCCCCAGTGACTGACAGATTCCACCTCCTCCCCCCAGTGACTGACAGATTCCACCTCTTCCCTCCAGTGACTGACAGATTCCTCCTCTTCCCCCCCAGTGACTGACAGATTCCACCTCTTTACCCCAGTGACTGACAGATTCCTCCTCTTTACCCCCAGTGACTGACAGATTCCACCTACACCCCCCAGTGACTGACAGATTCCACCTCTTCCCCCCAGTGACCGACAGATTCCACCTCTTTACCCCAGTGACTGA
The DNA here is from genome assembly GCF_036934945.1 of Oncorhynchus masou masou. Taxonomy (NCBI): domain Eukaryota; kingdom Metazoa; phylum Chordata; class Actinopteri; order Salmoniformes; family Salmonidae; genus Oncorhynchus; species Oncorhynchus masou. The sequence goes on along the minus strand of NW_027009233.1, from coordinate 6,303 downwards.
CAGATTCCACCTCTTCCCCCCAGTGACTGACAGATTCCACCTCTTTACCCCCAGTGACTGACAGATTCCTCCTCTTTACCCCCAGTGACTGACAGATTCCTCCTCTTTACCCCCAGTGACTGACAGATTCCTCTTCTTTACCCCCAGTGACTGACAGATTCCTCCTCTTTACCCCCAGTGACTGACAGATTCCACCTCTTTACCCCCAGTGACTGACAGATTCCTCCTCTTTACCCCCAGTGACTGACAGATTCCTCCTCTTTACCCCCAGTGACTGACAGATTCCACTCTTCCCCCCAGTGACTGACAGATTCCACCTCTTTACCCCAGTGACTGACAGATTCCTCCTCTTTACCCCCAGTGACTGACAGATTCCTCTTCTTTACCCCAGTGACTGACAGATTCCACCTCTTTACCCCCAGTGACTGACAGATTCCACCTCTTTACCCCCAGTGACTGACAGATTCCTCCTCTTTACCCCCAGTGACTGACAGATTCCTCCTCTTTACCCCCAGTGACTGACAGATTCCTCCTCTTTACCCCCAGTGACTGACAGATTCCTCTTCTTTACCCCAGTGACTGACAGATTCCACCTCTTTACCCCCAGTGACTGACAGATTCCACCTCTTTACCCCCAGTGACTGACAGATTCCACCTCCTTACCCCAGTGACTGACAGATTCCTCTTCTTTACCCCAGTGACTGACAGATTCCACCTCTTTACCCCCAGTGACTGACAGATTCCACCTCTTTAACCCCAGTGACTGACAGATTCCACCTCCTTACCCCAGTGACTGACAGATTCCTCCTCTTTACCCCAGTGACTGACAGATTCCACCTCTTCCCCCCCAGTGACTGACAGATTCCTCCTCCTTACCCCCAGTGACTGACAGATTCCTCCTCTTTACCCCAGTGACTGACAGATTCCACCTCTTTACCCCAGTGACTGACAGATTCCACCTCATTACCCCCAGTGACTGACAGATTCCACCTCTTTACCCCAGTGACTGACAGATTCCACCTCTTCCCCCAGTGACTGACAGATTCCACCTCTTTACCCCAGTGACTGACAGATTCCACCTCATTACCCCCAGTGACTGACAGATTCCACCTCTTTACCCCCAGTGACTGACAGATTCCTCTTCTTTACCCCAGTGACTGACAGATTCCACCTCTTTACCCCCAGTGACTGACAGATTCCACCTCTTTACCCCCAGTGACTGACAGATTCCACCTCTCCCCCCAGTGACTGACAGATTCCTCCTCTTTACCCCAGTGACTGACAGATTCCTCCTCTTCCCCCAGTGACTGACAGATTCCTCCTCTTCCCTCCAGTGACTGACAGATTCCACCACTTCCCCCCAGTGACTGACAGATTCCTCCTCTTCCCCCCAGTGACTGACAGATTCCACCTCTTTACCCCAGTGACTGACAGATTCCTCCTCTTCCCCCCAGTGACTGACAGATTCCTCCTCTTCCCTCCAGTGACTGACAGATTCCACCACTTCCCCCAGTGACTGACAGATTCCTCCTCTTCCCTCCAGTGACTGACAGATTCCACCACTTCCCCCCAGTGACTGACAGATTCCTCCTCTTCCCCCCAGTGACTGACAGATTCCACCTCTTTACCCCAGTGACTGACAGATTCCACCTCTTTACCCCAGTGACTGACAGATTCCTCCTCTTCCCCCCCAGTGACTGACAGATTCCTCTTCTATACCCCAGTGACTGACAGATTCCACCTCTTTACCCCCAGTGACTGACAGATTCCACCTCTTTACCCCCAGTGACTGACAGATTACTCCTCTTTACCCCAGTGACTGACAGATTCATCCTCTTCCCCCCAGTGACTGACAGATTCCTCCTCTTTACCCCCAGTGACTGACAGATTCCACCTCTTTACCCCCAGTGACTGACAGATTCCACCTCTTTACCCCCAGTGACTGACAGATTCCACCTCTTTACCCCCAGTGACTGACAGATTCCACCTCTTTACCCCAGTGACTGACAGATTCCTCTTCTTTACCCCAGTGACTGACAGATTCCTCCTCTTTACCCCAGTGACTGACAGATTCCTCCTCTTTACCCCCAGTGACTGACAGATTCCTCCTCTTTACCCCAGTGACTGACAGATTCCACCTCTTCCCCCCAGTGACTGACAGATTCCACCTCTTTACCCCCAGTGACTGACAGATTCCTCCTCTTTACCCCAGTGACTGACAGATTCCACCTCTCCCCCCCCCCCAGTGACTGACAGATTCCTCCTCTTTACCCCAGTGACTGACAGATTCCTCCTCTTCCCCCCAGTGACTGACAGATTCCTCCTCTTCCCTCCAGTGACTGACAGATTCCAACACTTCCCCCAGTGACTGACAGATTCCTCCTCTTCCCCCCAGTGACTGACAGATTCCACCTCTTTACCCCCAGTGACTGACAGATTCCACCTCTTTACCCCAGTGACTGACAGATTCCACCTCTTCCCCCCAGTGACTGACAGATTCCACCTCTTTACCCCCAGTGACTGACAGATTCCACCTCTTTACCCCAGTGACTGACAGATTCCACCTCTCCCCCCAGTGACTGACAGATTCCACCTCTTCCCTCCCAGTGACTGACAGATTCCACCTCTCCCCCCAGTGACTGACAGATTCCACCTCTTCCCCCAGTGACTGACAGATTCCTCCTCTTTACCCCAGTGACTGACAGATTCCACCTCTTTACCCCAGTGACTGACAGATTCCTCCTCTTCCCCCCAGTGACTGACAGATTCCTCCTCTTCCCTCCAGTGACTGACAGATTCCACCACTTCCCCCAGTGACTGACAGATTCCTCCTCTTCCCTCCAGTGACTGACAGATTCCACCACTTCCCCCCCAGTGACTGACAGATTCCTCCTCTTCCCCCCCAGTGACTGACAGATTCCACCTCTTTACCCCAGTGACTGACAGATTCCACCTCTTTACCCCAGTGACTGACAGATTCCTCCTCTTCCCCCCCAGTGACTGACAGATTCCTCTTCTATACCCCAGTGACTGACAGATTCCACCTCTTTACCCCCAGTGACTGACAGATTCCACCTCTTTACCCCCAGTGACTGACAGATTCCTCCTCTTTACCCCAGTGACTGACAGATTCCTCCTCTTCCCCCCAGTGACTGACAGATTCCTCCTCTTTACCCCCAGTGACTGACAGATTCCACCTCTTTACCCCCAGTGACTGACAGATTCCACCTCTTTACCCCCAGTGACTGACAGATTCCACCTCTTTACCCCCAGTGACTGACAGATTCCACCTCTTTACCCCAGTGACTGACAGATTCCTCTTCTTTACCCCAGTGACTGACAGATTCCTCCTCTTTACCCCAGTGACTGACAGATTCCTCCTCTTTACCCCCAGTGACTGACAGATTCCTCCTCTTTACCCCAGTGACTGACAGATTCCACCTCTTCCCCCCCAGTGACTGACAGATTCCACCTCTTTACCCCCAGTGACTGACAGATTCCTCCTCTTTACCCCAGTGACTGACAGATTCCACCTCTCCCCCCAGTGACTGACAGATTCCTCCTCTTTACCCCAGTGACTGACAGATTCCTCCTCTTCCCCCAGTGACTGACAGATTCCTCCTCTTCCCTCCAGTGACTGACAGATTCCACCACTTCCCCCCAGTGACTGACAGATTCCTCCTCTTCCCCCCCAGTGACTGACAGATTCCACCTCTTTACCCCCAGTGACTGACAGATTCCACCTCTTTACCCCAGTGACTGACAGATTCCACCTCTTCCCACCCAGTGACTGACAGATTCCACCTCTTTACCCCCAGTGACTGACAGATTCCACCTCTTTACCCCAGTGACTGACAGATTCCACCTCTCCCCCCCAGTGACTGACAGATTCCACCTCTTCCCTCCCAGTGACTGACAGATTCCACCTCACCACCCCCAGTGACTGACAGATTCCACCTCTTCCCCCCAGTGACTGACAGATTCCTCTTCTTTACCCCAGTGACTGACAGATTCTACCTCTTTACCCCCAGTGACTGACAGATTCCACCTCTTCCCCCCAGTGACTGACAGATTCCACCTCTTTACCCCCAGTGACTGACAGATTCTACCTCTTTACCCCCAGTGACTGACAGATTCCACCTCTTTACCCCCAGTGACTGACAGATTCCTCCTCTTTACCCCAGTGACTGACAGATTCCACCTTTTCCCCCCCAGTGACTGACAGATTCCACCTCTTTACCCCCAGTGACTGACAGATTCCTCCTCTTTACCCCAGTGACTGACAGATTCCACCTCTCCCCCCCAGTGACTGACAGATTCCTCCTCTTTACCCCAGTGACTGACAGATTCCACCTCTCCCCCCCCCCCAGTGACTGACAGATTCCACCTCTTTACCCCCAGTGACTGACAGATTCCTCCTCTTTACCCCAGTGACTGACAGATTCCACCTTTTCCCCCCCAGTGACTGACAGATTCCACCTCTTTACCCCCAGTGACTGACAGATTCCTCCTCTTTACCCCAGTGACTGACAGATTCCTCCTCTTCCCCCCCAGTGACTGACAGATTCCTCCTCTTCCCTCCAGTGACTGACAGATTCCTCCTCTTCCCTCCAGTGACTGACAGATTCCACCACTTCCCCCAGTGACTGACAGATTCCTGCTCTTCCCCCCCAGTGACTGACAGATTCCACCTCTTTACCCCCAGTGACTGACAGATTCCACCTCTTTACCCCAGTGACTGACAGATTCCACCTCTTCCCCCCCAGTGACTGACAGATTCCACCTCTTTACCCCCAGTGACTGACAGATTCCACCTCTTTACCCCAGTGACTGACAGATTCCACCTCTCCCCCAGTGACTGACAGATTCCACCTCTTCCCTCCCAGTGACTGACAGATTCCACCTCTCCCCCCAGTGACTGACAGATTCCTCCTCTTTACCCCAGTGACTGACAGATTCCACCTCTTCCCCCCCAGTGACTGACAGATTCCACCTCTTTACCCCAGTGACTGACAGATTCCTCCTCTTCCCTCCAGTGACTGACAGATTCCTCCTCTTTACCCCCAGTGACTGACAGATTCCTCCTCTTTACCCCCAGTGACTGACAGATTCCTCCTCTTCCCTCCAGTGACTGACAGATTCCTCCTCTTCCCTCCAGTGACTGACAGATTCCTCCTCTTCCCCCCCAGTGACTGACAGATTCCTCCTCTTTACCCCAGTGACTGACAGATTCCTCCTCTTCCCTCCAGTGACTGACAGATTCCTCCTCTTCCCCCCAGTGACTGACAGATTCCACCTCTTTACCCAAGTGACTGACAGATTCCACCTCTTCCCCCAGTGACTGACAGATTCCACCTCTTCCCCCCCCAGTGACTGACAGATTCCTCCTCTTCCCTCCAGTGACTGACAGATTCCTCCTCTTCCCCCCCAGTGACTGACAGATTCCACCTCTTTACCCAAGTGACTGACAGATTCCACCTCTTCCCCCCCAGTGACTGACAGATGCCACCTTTTCCCCCCAGTGACTGACAGATTCCACCTCTTTACCCCCAGTGACTGACAGATTCCTCCTCTTTACCCCAGTGACTGACAGATTCCACCTCTCCCCCCCCCAGTGACTGACAGATTCCTCCTCTTCCCCCAGTGACTGACAGATTCCTCCTCTTCCCTCCAGTGACTGACAGATTCCACCACTTCCCCCAGTGACTGACAGATTCCTGCTCTTCCCCCAGTGACTGACAGATTCCACCTCTTTACCCCAGTGACTGACAGATTCCACCTCTTTACCCCAGTGACTGACAGATTCCACCTCTTCCCCCAGTGACTGACAGATTCCACCTCTTTACCCCCAGTGACTGACAGATTCCACCTCTTTACCCCAGTGACTGACAGATTCCACCTCTCCCCCCAGTGACTGACAGATTCCACCTCTTCCCCCCAGTGACTGACAGATTCCACCTCTCCCCCCAGTGACTGACAGATTCCTCCTCTTTACCCCAGTGACTGACAGATTCCACCTCTTCCCCCAGTGACTGACAGATTCCACCTCTTTACCCCAGTGACTGACAGATTCCTCCTCTTCCCTCCAGTGACTGACAGATTCCTCCTCTTTACCCCCAGTGACTGACAGATTCCTCCTCTTTACCCCCAGTGACTGACAGATTCCTCCTCTTCCCTCCAGTGACTGACAGATTCCTCCTCTTCCCTCCAGTGACTGACAGATTCCTCCTCTTCCCCCCCAGTGACTGACAGATTCCTCCTCTTTACCCCAGTGACTGACAGATTCCTCCTCTTCCCTCCAGT